>NW_026045087.1:0-7500 GCF_943734845.2 Anopheles funestus | reverse complement strand
TTATAGGTATTTCAACGTTTTCAACTCTTAAATCGACCGTGTTTCATTATCATCTCTTCTTCTTATTAAATGCATAGAGTTCGTTCCATTGGGTAGTTCGCGTGGCGAACGGTTTGATGCAGCCCCCCGGGGGGGACCACGGCACTTTACACCGGGCATGGTGTATGCGCAACCTACAGATCACCAATATATTTGTGATCGATAATGCACACTTCTTACACGACTGACCAGTCGACAGCGCTGCCTTCCTATTATGCGTGTGTAAACCGATGTTGGGCTGCTCAACATCTTTCACGGTTACATCACTTGCACCCGAACCCATGGTGCCGATTTGGTAATATGTTGTACATGGTCTCAAGATGTACGCTTCGACCCCTTATTCAGGGGCTCAAGCTATTACCAGCAAGATCAATCCTCATCCAGACTTGAACTCGAAACACCCGGAGGCGAACGGTTTAACTAATAAGTGCACCAGTCTTGAATCCATGCGTCGGTGGAAACAATGCCGGCATGTTGCATGTATTAGCTCTGAACATAGCGAGTGATTGCCTTGTAGCTGTCGAACTGAGCGTAGAATGTGATTATCGCTCACTTGAAAGGGTCAAGCCCTTTCGAGTCGTCCGGTTTTTACGCCAGACGACTCGGTTCACCATCTTTCGGGAAGGGACCGTCTCGGTCGCAAGCTGCTCCGGTCCCCAAACAACCTGCGACAAATGATAGGAAATGCCGACATCAATACGTGTTCAGTTTGGTTTATCGCTCATAGGGTCTTTTTGACCATCGATCCCTGATTATAACTCTCAAATTAAACAGTCAGGAGAGTAAGGCATGCCCATCGATATCTCATCGACAGGCGATACCGCAAGAACGGCCAACGACACATCAGGTGATCGATTATTGCTACGACTTTTGCTTAATCGTTTCCACTCCTTAGAGAAAGAAACCCCCGGGGACCGTCTCGGTCGCAAGCTGCTCCGGTCCCTAAACAACCTGCGACAAATGATAGGAAATGCCGACATCAATATGTGTTCAGTTTGGTTTATCGCTCATTGGTCTGTTTGACCATCGATCCCTGATTAAACTCTCAGTAATCCAGTCGGGAGAGTAAGGCATGCCCATCGATATCTCATCGACAGGCGATACCGCTTGAACGGCCAACGACACATCAGAGGATCGTATCTTGCTACAACTTTTGCCTTAATCGTTTCTTCTCCTTGGAGAAAGAAACCCCCGGGGACCGTCTCGGCCGCAAGCTGCTCCGGTCCCTAAACAAACCTGCGGCATCAAATGATAGGAAAAGCCGACATCAATACGTGTTCAGTTTGGTTTATCGCTCATTGGTCTTGTTTGACCATCGATCCCTGATTAATACTCTCAATTAGAAGGTCGGTAGAGTAAGGCATGCCCATCGATATCTCATCGACAGGCGATACCGCATGAACGGCCAACGACACATCAGAGGATCGTATCTTGCTACAACTCTTGCTTAATAGTTTCCACTCCTTGGAGAAAGAAACCCCCGGGGACCGTCTCGGCCGCAAGTTGCTCCGGTCCCTAAACAACCTGCGGCATCAATGATAGGAAAAGCCGACATCAATACGTGTTCAGTTTGGTTTATCGCTCATAGGTCTGTTTGACCATCGATCCTAGAATTCAACTTTCGAGTAAGGCATGCCCGTCGATATCTCATCGATAGGCGATACCGGTAGAACGGCCAACGACACACATCTAGGATCGCATTTACTCTTCCTTGGATGGATAACCAATACCCTAGGGACCGTTTCATCGCGAGCTGCTCCGGTCCTCAAACAACTCGCGAACCACCGATAGGATGATATTAGGAATGGCCGACTTTCATCCTTTAACTCTCAGTTCTGCTTACCAAAACATAGGTACTTGGACCTTAAAGACCACTAATATGTTCCCCGATCGGGGGCAATCGGAACGTCTATCCATCATCAACATCGTTTCACTCATTCCGAACCACCAAATTGGACAGACAGTACCATATTCACCAACCGATTGCTTCAACTTCGCAAACTGTATGGTAAGTTCTACTAATTTCACATCTTACCATCGACTAATAGTGCATAAATCCACTTGGAAATCACTTTTCCTTGGTCCTCGGACCTTCTACGACAACGTCCAACAAATATCCGAAGTCGTTTTCCCAACTTAGACCAAGCATTTCGTATCTTTACTTCTAATCGATTTTTTCTCTCATAATTGACGATCAAAATCTAAAAACCACATTTTGAGCCAGAAGCAGTCGTCCGATCGTCCTGGGGGTAGTCTCAATCGATTTAGAAGGGCCCAATTCATAAAGATACGTACTCAGTCAAATTCATGCTTCTGGCTCACCTACCCCCTATATAGAAAACGAAAGCGTACAGGCGTGGAAAACGTGCCATTTTTCTCCATCACGGACTTTTTTTTTCTCGTTGCACCGACTCTAGTAAAAAAGTGAAATTTTTTACTAGTTACCAACTTTTGCAAATTATCATCGGATATCACTTTTCATGGTCTATAGTAAGTTCTTATCACGTTTTAGTAGTTTTTGAAAAAAAAAATTTTTTTGAACTTTTCAAAATTTTTCAAAACAAAGTTTTTGTAGGCGGTTTTGTGTATGGAGGGTTACTAGTCTCGGGGTCACTGTTTGACCAAAAAACCACTATATATCATTCGAAAGGTAATTTCAAGGGCTACAAAAAATTGTTCTACGGCACCCCCCTCCGACGTCTAGTATTCGAGTTATTGGCCAAAAACCATCACTTGAGCGATTTTTCGTTCAGGGTACCCGACTCTAGTAAAAAAAGTGAAATTTTTCTCGATTGACCAAGTGTTGCAAATGACCATCGGATTTCACTTTTTATGGTCTATAGTGAGTTCTGATCACGATTTGGTACTTTTTGAAAAAAATTTTTTTGACGCACTTTTCAAAATTTTGCAAAACCAAAACTTTTTAGGCGGTTTTGTGTATGGAGGGTTACTAGTCTCGGGGTCACTGTTTGACCAAAAAAACCACTATATATCATTCGAAAGGTAATTTCAAGGGCTACAAAAAATTGTTCTACGGCACCCCCCTCCGACGTCTAGTATTCGAGTTATTGGCCAAAAACCCGCAACTATAGCGGTTTTTCGTACAGGGTACCCGACTCTAGTAAAATGATGCGATTTTTACTAGTCTAGGAACTTTTTGGTCAAAAAATCAAGTATATGTCATTCGATAGATAATTTCAAGGGCTACCAAAAATTGTTCCACGACACCCCCCTGCGACGTCTAGTATTCGAGAGTTATTAGCCAAAAACCGCAACTTAAGCGGTTTTTTCGTCCAGGGTACCCGACTCTAGTAAAATGATGCGATTTTTACTAGTCTAGGGGAACTTTTTGGCCAAAAATCAAGTATATGTCATTCGATAGATAATTTCAAGGGCTACCAAAAATTGTTCCACGACACCCCCCTCCGACGTCTAGTATTAGAGTTATTAGCCAAAAACCGCAACTATAGCGGTTTTTCGTCCAGGGTACCCGACTCTAGTAAAATGATGCGATTTTTACTAGTCTAGGGAACTTTTTGGCCAAAAATCAAGTATATGTCATTCGATAGATAATTTCAAGGGCTACCAAAAATTGTTCCACGACACCCCCCTGCGACGTCTAGTATTCGAGTTATTAGCCAAAAACCGCAATTATAGCGGTTTTTCGTCCAGGGTACCCGACTCTAGTAAAATGATGCGATTTTTACTAGTCTAGGGAACTTTTTGGCCAAAAATCAAGTATATGTCATTCGATAGATAATTTCAAGGGCTACCAAAAATTGTTCCATGACACCCCCCCTGCGACGTCTAGTATTCGAGTTATGGGCCAAAAACCATTCATACTTGAGCATTTTGCTCATTTTGCCTGTACGGGGGTACCCGGGGACTAGTAAAATCAGGCCAATTTTACTAGAGTAGGGGTCCTTTTTGGTCAAAAAAACAACTTTTGCTCGTTCGATAGGGAATCGATAGGGCAACAAAAAAATCGTTCTACGACCCCCCCCTTCCGATGTCTAGTATTCGAGTTATGGGCCAAAAACAGTTTATAGCTAATTTTTCACTCGATTTTTCACCAAGTATCGCACATTACTCCGGTTCTATACATTGGATCGTCAATCTTTAAGATTTTATGGGTAGTTCCAACTGTTTGCTACATTTCATCCATACATCACCAACCGATTCAATGTCTGTGCTAGAAGTTATTAGAGGAATAAAAAAATTTACCCTTGGCTTTGGACCGTACAATTTTACCCATTTTTGGCCCATATTTGCCCCATAGCTCCGCCGGTATCCAAGATATGGCCACACTTTCTTCTGGCCATGGGTAGATGGCACTTGTGGCTAGATTTCTTCCATGCACCACTAATCGCTACCATGTCTGTGGCCGGAGCTATTCACGAAAGCGCCTCGCGCACTTGGTCGGATTTTTGGTCCAACTTGCACCATTTTTGGCCCATATTTGCCCCATAGCTCCGCCGGTATCCAAGATATGGCCACACTTTCTTCTGGCCATGGGGTAGATGGCACTTGTGGCTAGATTTCTTCCATGCACCACTAATCGCTGCCATGTCTCTGGCCGGAGCTATTCGACGAACAACCATCGCATTTACCTAGGTACTTTTTCGGATTTTTGGTCCAACTTGCACCATTTTTGGCCCATATTTGCCCCATAGCTCCGCCGGTATCCAAGATATGGCCACACTTTCTTCTGGCCATGGGTAGATGGCACTTGTGGCTAGATTTCTTCCATGCACCACTAATCGCTACCATGTCTGTGGCCGGAGCTATTCACGAAAGCGCCTCGCGCACTTGGTCGGATTTTTGGTCCAACTTGCACCATTTTTGGCCCATATTTGCCCCATAGCTCCGCCGGTATCCAAGATATGGCCACACTTTCTTCTGGCCATGGGTAGATGGCACTTGTGGCTAGATTTCTTCCATGCACCACTAATCGCTACCATGTCTGTGGCCGGAGCTATTCACGAAAGCGCCTCGCGCACTGGTCGGATTTTTGGTCCACCTGGCACCATTGTTGGCCCGTATTTGCCCCCATAGCTCCGCCGGTATCCAAGATATGGCCACACTTTGTTCTGGCCATGGGTAGATGGCACTTGTGGCTAGATTTCTTCCATGCACCACTAATCGCTACCATGTCTCTGGCCGGAGCTATTCGACGAACAACCATCGCATTTACCTAGGTACTTTTTCGGATTTTTTGGTCCAACTTGCACCATTTTTGGCCCATATTTGCCCCATAGCTCCGCCGGTATCCAAGATATGGCCACACTTTCTTCTGGCCATGGCTAGATGGCACTTGTGGCTAGATTTCTTCCATGCACCACTAATCGCTACCATGTCTGTGGCCGGAGCTATTCACGAAAGCGCCTCGCGCACTTGGTCGGATTTTTGGTCCAACTTGCACCATTTTGGCCCATATTTGCCCCATAGCTCCGCCGGTATCCAAGATATAGGCCACACTTTCTTCTGGCCATGGGTAGATGGCACTTGTGGCTAGATTTCTTCCATGCACCACTAATCGCTACCATGTCTGTGGCCGGAGCTATTCACGAAAGCGCCTCGCGCACTTGGTCGGATTTTTGGTCCAACTTGCACCATTTTTGGCCCATATTTGCCCCATAGCTCCGCGCGTATCCAAGATATGGCCACACTTTCTTCTGGCCATGGCTAGATGGGCACTTGTGGCTAGATTTCTTCCATGCACCACTAATCGCTACCATGTCTGTGGCCGGAGCTATTCGACGAACAACCATCGCATTCACCTTCTCGTTGCACTTTCTTCGGGAATTTGGTGCAACCAAGTTTTCACTATAACTTGGTCATTTTCCGGTCCATCGGACATGCGGTTTTGGGTGTCGATACTTGACACCGCCCGCTACAATATGTTCCTCCACGACCATGTGGTCCGATGCTTCCAACAGGAGCTATTCGAGGATTACCGATTTTTCACCATTAAAAATGCTCAATTTTGCACCAACTTTTGCCTATAACTCAGGCTGTATCGATCGGATCTTCAATCTTGAAAAAGTTTTGGATAGGTGGCACCAAATGCTACATTTCGTTCTTCCACGTCAACTTTGTCCGATGTCTAGCAAAAAAGTTATTCGCGAACCAAGTCCAGAACCCATGCAATGGCTGCCCTCATTGCATACATCACGGCGGTTAACTCTCGTTACTCTATACCGTGGACTTGGTACTTTTTCAGGCATTCGATGCTACTTCTCGGTTCATGATATTCGTTTACGGTCTTCACTAGGGCATTTGGTGCTCCTTATCGGTTCATGATATTCGTTTACGGTCTTCACTAGGGCATTTGGTGCTCTTATCGGTTCATGATATTCGTTTACGGTCTTCACTAGGGCATTTGGTGCTCCTTCTCGGTTCATGATATTCGTTTACGGTCTTCACTAGGGCATTTGGTACTGGGCTTCCCACTTTCTACTGATCGATCCATACTCACTTGCGTGCACCTAGCCTAGGAAGGTTTCCTTGGGCTTCCCATCTTTCTACTGATCGATCCATACTCACTTGCGTGCACCTAGCCTAGGAAGGTTTCCTATGGCTTCCCATCTTTCTACTGATCGATCCATACTCACTTGCGTGCACCTAGCCTAGGAAGGTTTCCTATGGCTTCCCATCTTTCTACTGATCGATCCATACTCACTTGCGTGCACCTAGCCTAGGAAGGTTTCCTTGGGCTTCCCATCTTTCTACTGATCGATCCATACTCACTTGCGTGCACCTAGCCTAGGAAGGTTTCCTATGGCTTCCCATCTTTCTACTGATCGATCCATACTCACTTGCGTGCACCTAGCCTAGGAAGGTTTCCTTGGGCTTCCCATCTTTCTACTGATCGATCCATACTCACTTGCGTGCACCTAGCCTAGGAAGGTTTCCTTGGGCTTCCCATCTTTCTACTGATCGATCCATACTCACTTGCGTGCACCTAGCCTAGGAAGGTTTCCTATGGCTTCCCATCTTTCTACTGATCGATCCATACTCACTTGCGTGCACCTAGCCTAGGAAGGTTTCCTTGGGCTTCCCATCTTTCTACTGATCGATCCATACTCACTTGCGTGCACCTAGCCTAGGAAGGTTTCCTATGGCTTCCCATCTTTCTACTGATCGATCCATACTCACTTGCGTGCACCTAGCCTAGGAAGGTTTCCTATGGCTTCCCATCTTTCTACTGATCGATCCATACTCACTTGCGTGCACCTAGCCTAGGAAGGTTTCCTTGGGCTTCCCATCTTTCTACTGATCGATCCATACTCACTTGCGTGCACCTAGCCTAGGAAGGTTTCCTTGGGCTTCCATCTTTCTACTGATCGATCCATACTCACTTGCGTGCACCTAGCCTAGGAAGGTTTCCTTGGGCTTCCCACTTTCTACTGATCGATCCATACTCACTTGCGTGCACCTAGCCTAGGAAGGTTTCCTTGG
>NW_026045086.1:32500-41792 GCF_943734845.2 Anopheles funestus | reverse complement strand
TTTTTGGCCAAAAAGTTCCCTAGACTAGTAAAAATCGCATCATTTTACTAGAGTCGGGTACCCTGGACGAAAAACCGCTTAAGTTGCGGTTTTTGGCTAATAACTCGAATACTAGACGTCGCAGGGGGGTGTCGTGGAACAATTTTTGGTAGCCCTTGAAATTATCTATCGAATGACATATACTTGATTTTTGGCCAAAAAGTTCCCTAGACTAGTAAAAATCGCATCATTTTACTAGAGTCGGGTACCCTGGACGAAAAACCGCTATAGTTGCGGTTTTTGGCTAATAACTCGAATACTAGGCGTCGGAGGGGGGTGCCGTAGAACAATTTTTGGTAGCCCTTGAAATTATCTATCGAATGACATATACTTGATTTTTTGACCAAAAAGTTCCTAGACTAGTAAAAATCGCATCATTTTACTAGAGTCGGGTACCCTGTACGAAAAAACCGCTATAGTTGCGGTTTTTGGCCAATAACTCGAATACTAGACGTCGGAGGGGGGTGCCGTAGAACAATTTTTTGTAGCCCTTGAAATTACCTTTCGAATGATATATAGTGGTTTTTTGGTCAAACAGTGACCCCGAGACTAGTAACCCTCCATACACAAAACCGCCTAAAAAGTTTTGGTTTTGCAAAATTTTGAAAAGTGCGTCAAAAAAAATTTTTTCAAAAAGTACCAAATCGTGATCAGAACTCACTATAGACCATAAAAAGTGAAATCCGATGGTCATTTGCAACACTTGGTCAATCGAGAAAAATTTCACTTTTTTACTAGAGTCGGGTACCCTGAACGAAAAATCGCTCAAGTGATGGTTTTTGGCCAATAACTCGAATACTAGACGTCGGAGGGGGGTGCCGTAGAACAATTTTTTGTAGCCCTTGAAATTACCTTTCGAATGATATATAGTGGTTTTTCGGTCAAACAGTGACCCCGAGACTAGTAACCCTCCATACACAAAACCGCCTACAAAAACTTTGTTTTGAAAAATTTTGAAAAGTTCAAAAAAATTTTTTTTTCAAAAACTACTAAAACGTGATAAGAACTTACTATAGACCATAAAAAGTGATATCCGATGATAATTTGCAAAAGTTGGTAACTAGTAAAAAATTTCACTTTTTTACTAGAGTCGGTGCAACGAGAAAAAAAAAGTCCGTGATGGAGAAAAATGGCACGTTTTCCACGCCTGTACGCTTTCGTTTACTATATAGGGGGTAGGTGAGCCAGAAGCATGATTTTGACTGAGTATGTATCTTTATGAATTGGACCCTTCTAAATCGATTGAGACTACCCCCAGGACGATCGGACGACTGCTTCTGGCTCAAAATGTGGTTTTTAGATTTTGATCGTCAATTATGCGAGAAAAAATCGATTAGAAGTAAAGATACGAAATGCTTGGTCTAAGTTGGGAAACGACTTCGGATATTTGTTGGACGTTGTCGTAGAAGGTCCGAGGACCAAGGAAAAGTGATTTCCAAGTGGATTTATGCACTATTAGTCGATGGTAAGATGTGAAATTAGTAGAACTTACCATACAGTTTGCGAAGTTGAAGCAATCGGTTGGTGAATATGGTACTGTCTGTCCAATTTGGTGGTTCGGAATGAGTGAAACGATGTTGATGATGGATAGACGTTCCGATTGCCCCCGATCGGGGAACATATAGTGGTCTTTAAGGTCCAAGTACCTATGTTTTGGTAAGCAGAACTGAGAGTTAAAGGATGAAAGTCGGCCATTCCTAATATCATCCTATCGGTGGTTCGCGAGTTGTTTGAGGACCGGAGCAGCTCGCGATGAAACGGTCCTAGGGTATTGGTTATCCATCCAAGGAAGAGTAAATGCGATCCTAGATGTGTGTCGTTGGCCGTTCTACCGGTATCGCCTATCGATGAGATATCGACGGGCATGCCTTACTCGAAAGTTGAATTCTAGGATCGATGGTTAAACAGACCTATGAGCGATAAACCAAAACTGAACACGTATTGATGTCGGCTTTTCCTATCATTTGATGCCGCAGGTTGTTTAGGGACCGGAGCAACTTGCGGCCGAGACGGTCCCCGGGGGTTTCTTTCTCCAAGGAGTGGAAACTATTAAGCAAGAGTTGTAGCAAGATACGATCCTCTGATGTGTCGTTGGCCGTTCATGCGGTATCGCCTGTCGATGAGATATCGATGGGCATGCCTTACTCTACCGACCTTCTAATTGAGAGTATTAATCAGGGATCGATGGTCAAACAGACCAATGAGCGATAAACCAAACTGAACACGTATTGATGTCGGCTTTTCCTATCATTTGATGCCGCAGGTTGTTTAGGGACCGGAGCAGCTTGCGGCCGAGACGGTCCCCGGGGGTTTCTTTCTCCAAGGAGAAGAAACGATTAAGCAAAAGTTGTAGCAAGATACGATCCTCTGATGTGTCGTTGGCCGTTCAAGCGGTATCGCCTGTCGATGAGATATCGATGGGCATGCCTTACTCTCCCGACTGGATTACTGAGAGTTTAATCAGGGATCGATGGTCAAACAGACCAATGAGCGATAAACCAAACTGAACACGTATTGATGTCGGCATTTCCTATCATTTGTCGCAGGTTGTTTAGGGACCGGAGCAGCTTGCGACCGAGACGGTCCCCGGGGGTTTCTTTCTCCAAGGAGTGGAAACGATTAAGCAAAAGTCGTAGCAATAATCGATCACCTGATGTGTCGTTGGCCGTTCTTGCGGTATC
This sequence comes from Anopheles funestus, assembly GCF_943734845.2. Taxonomy (NCBI): domain Eukaryota; kingdom Metazoa; phylum Arthropoda; class Insecta; order Diptera; family Culicidae; genus Anopheles; species Anopheles funestus. The sequence goes on along the minus strand of NW_026045086.1, from coordinate 39,072 downwards.
GCCTGTCGATGAGATATCGATGGGCATGCCTTACTCTCCTGACTGTTTAATTGAGAGTTATAATCAGGGATCGATGGTCAAAAAGACCTATGAGCGATAAACCAAACTGAACACGTATTGATGTCGGCATTTCCTATCATTTGTCGCAGGTTGTTTGGGGACCGGAGCAGCTTGCGACCGAGACGGTCCCTTCCCGAAAGATGGTGAACCGAGTCGTCTGGCGTAAAAACCGGACGACTCGAAAGGGCTTGACCCTTTCAAGTGAGCGATAATCACATTCTACGCTCAGTTCGACAGCTGCAAGGCAATCACTCGCTATGTTCAGAGCTAATACATGCAACATGCCGGCATTGTTTCCACCGACGCATGGATTCAAGACTGGTGCACTTATTAGTTAAACCGTTCGCCTCCGGGTGACTCGAGTTCAAGTCTGGATGAGGATTGTTCTTGCTGGTAATAGCTTGAGCCCCTGAATAAGGGGTCGAAGCGTACATTTTGAGAGTTAATGTACAACATATTACCAAATCGGCACCATGGGTTCGGGTGCAAGTGATGTAACCGTGAAAGATGTTGAGCAGCCCAACATCGGTTTACACACGCATAATAGGAAGGCAGCGCTGTCGACTGGTCAGTCGTGTAAGAAGTGTGCATTATCGATCACAAATATATTGGTGATCTGTAGGTTGCGCATACACCATGCCCGGTGTAAAGTGCCGTGGTCCCCCCCGGGGGGCTGCATCAAACCGTTCGCCACGCGAACTACCCAATGGAACGAACTCGATGCATTTAATAAGAAGAAGAGATGATAATGAAACACGGTCGATTTAAGAGTTGAAAACGTTGAAATGCCTATAAGCAAGTCTTAAGTTGGTGGTTTCGTTGTGCCCCAACAAATTGGTGCCTTACCCTACACCAAAGAGCCATTCAACATGGTTCAAGTGAGCGATAATCACATTCTACGCTCAGTTCGACAGCTACAAGGCAATCACTCGCTATGTTCAGAGCTAATACATGCAACATGCCGGCATTGTTTCCACCGACGCATGGATTCAAGACTGGTGCACTTATTAGTTAAACCGTTCGCCTCCGGGTGTTTCGAGTTCAAGTCTGGATGAGGATTGTTCTTGCTGGTAATAGCTTGAGCCCCTGAATAAGGGGTCGAAGCGTACATCTTGAGACCATGTACAACATATTACCAAATCGGCACCATGGGTTCGGGTGCAAGTGATGTAACCGTGAAAGATGTTGAGCAGCCCAACATCGGTTTACACACGCATAATAGGAAGGCAGCGCTGTCGACTGGTCAGTCGTGTAAGAAGTGTGCATTATCGATCTCCAATATATGAGCTCAGTATGACAGCCCAATTGGTAATCCTCGGGACCTCCAGAAGGGAAGCTGGATGAGGATTACCAAATCGAAAGTTGATAAGTGTAGTGGTGCCACTTAGTCAACTTGTATCCCGAAAGATGGTGAACCGAGTCGTCTGGCGTAAAAACCGGACGACTCGAAAGGGCTTGACCCTTTCAAGTGAGCGATAATCACATTCTACGCTCAGTTCGACAGCTGCAAGGCAATCACTCGCTATGTTCAGAGCTAATACATGCAACATGCCGGCATTGTTTCCACCGACGCATGGATTCAAGACTGGTGCACTTATTAGTTAAACCGTTCGCCTCCGGGTGTTTCGAGTTCAAGTCTGGATGAGGATTGATCTTGCTGGTAATAGCTTGAGCCCCTGAATAAGGGGTCGAAGCGTACATCTTGAGACCATGTACAACATATTACCAAATCGGCACCATGGGTTCGGGTGCAAGTGATGTAACCGTGAAAGATGTTGAGCAGCCCAACATCGGTTTACACACGCATAATAGGAAGGCAGCGCTGTCGACTGGTCAGTCGTGTAAGAAGTGTGCATTATCGATCACAAATATATTGGTGATCTGTAGGTTGCGCATACACCATGCCCGGTGTAAAGTGCCGTGGTCCCCCCCGGGGGGCTGCATCAAACCGTTCGCCACGCGAACTACCCAATGGAACGAACTCTATGCATTTAATAAGAAGAAGAGATGATAATGAAACACGGTCGATTTAAGAGTTGAAAACGTTGAAATGCCTATAAGCAAGTCTTAAGTTGGTGGTTTCGTTGTGCCCCAACAAATTGGTGCCTTACCCTACACCAAAGAGCCATTCAACATGGTTCAAGTGAGCGATAATCACGCTCTACGCTCAGTATGACAGCTGCAAGGCAATCACTCGCTAAGTTCAGAGCTAATACATGCAACACGCCGGCATTGTTTCCACCGACGCATGGATTCAAGACTGGTGCACTTATTAGTTAAACCGTTCGCCTCCAGGTGTTTCGAGTTCAAGTCTGGATGAGGATTGTTCTTGCTGGTAATAGCTTGAGCCCCTGAATAAGGGGCCGAAGCGTACATCTTGAGAGTAAATGTACAACATATTACCAAATCGGCACCGTGGGTTCTGGTGCAAGTGATGTAACCATGAAAGATGTTGAGCAGCCCAACATCGGTTTACACACGCATAAGGGGTTTATTGTTATCTGTAGGTTGCGCATACACCATACCCGGTGTAAAGTGCCGTGGTCCCCCAGGGGGCTGCATCAAAACGTTCGCCATGCGAACTACCCAATGGAACGAACTCGATGTATTGAAAGAGATGAACAATTAATAGCGAGAATAGGGGCCCGGAAGCAATTCCGCGGCCCTACGGTCGATTCAAGAGTTGAAACGTTGTACAATCGTGGATAGCACCTAGTGCTAATATGGTGAGAGATAATGTGTGAGGAAATTTAGTTTCCTAAAGTTTAGTTAGTGGTTTCCGTTGTGCCCTAACAAACTTAAAGTTGGTGGTGACCGTTACACCCCAACAAATTGGTGCCTTACCCAACACCAAAGAGCCATTCCATATGGTTCTAGAGAGAGAGAGTTGTGTGGAAATTTATTTCCCACTAAGCGAGTGTGTGTCTGTAGTGGAACGAATTCTGGTTGATCCTACCAGTAATATACGCTTGTCTCAAAGGTTAAGCCATGCATGTCTAAGTACAAACATAAATGAATGTGAAACCGCATAAGGCTCAGTATAACAGCTATAATTCACAAGATCATCCTACCACTAGTTACTTGGATAACTGTGGAAAATCCAGAGCTAATACATGCAACATGCCGGGACTGTTGCCCTCGCGGGTAGCTGAACTGGTGCACTTATTAGTTAAACCAATCGCCTCCGGGCGGCTTGAGTTGAAGTCTGGATAAGGACGCAGATCGTATGGTCGCTTGTCGACTGACGACAGATCTTTCAAATGTCTGCCCTATCAACTATTGATGGTAGTGTAGAGGACTACCATGGTTGCGACGGGTAACGGGGAATCAGGGTTCGATTCCGGAGAGGGAGCCTGAGAAATGGCTACCACATCCAAGGAAGGCAGCAGGCGCGTAAATTACCCAATCCCAGTACGGGGAGGTAGTGACGAGAAATAACAATATGGACCTCTCTAACGATGGTCCATAATTGGAATGAGTTGAGTATAAATCCTTCAACAAGGATCAAGTGGAGGGCAAGTCTGGTGCCAGCAGCCGCGGTAATTCCAGCTCCACTAGCGTATATTAAAGTTGTTGCGGTTAAAACGTTCGAAGTTGATTGCCCGTCCAGACACGTGACCGCCACGGGCGCCCGGTTACACGCCGGGGCCGTTCGTGCGCGCGCTCACGGCTGCGACTCACAATGGTGTACTTGGGCGTTACTCTGTGAACGAGTACCGTGCTACCGGTTAACTCCGGCACGGGCTCCTCATGGTGCTCAAGATACTCACATTTACCTTGAACAAATTAGAGTGCTCAAAGCAGGCTAAGACAAAGCGTCCGGCCCCCCCGTGGGGTTGGCGTTGGCCGAGAATAATCTTGCATGGAATAATGGAATATGACCTCGGTTTATACGATTTCGTTGGTTTGTCAGAAACCTAGAGGTAATGATTAACAGAAGTAGTTGGGGGCATTGGTATTACGGCGCGAGAGGTGAAATTCGTAGACCGTCGTAGGACCAACTGAAGCGAAAGCGTTTGCCATGGATGCTTTCTTTAATCAAGAACGAAAGTTAGAGGATCGAAGGCGATTAGATACCGCCCTAGTTCTAACCGTAAACGATGCCAATTAGCAATTGGGAGACGCTACCCCTATTCGGTGCTCTCAGTCGCTTCCGGGAAACCAAAATCGGGTTCCGGGGGAAGTATGGTTGCAAAGTTGAAACTTAAAGGAATTGACGGAAGGGCACCACAAGAAGTGGAGCTTGCGGCTTAATTTGACTCAACACGGGAAAATTTACCAGGTCCAAACTTATCGAGGTAAGACAGATTGATAGCTCTTTCTCAAATTTAAGGGTAGTGGTGCATGGCCGTTCTTAGTTCGTGGAATGATTTGTCTGGTTAATTCCGATAACGAACGTGACTCAAACATGCTAACTAGAACGCTGTCAGCAGTGCGCCTCCGGGCGCACCTGACGTTACAGCCGGGCGGCGCCTTCACGGGCGGTCGTCGGCTACGTTTGCCCTGCTTAGCGGGACAACTTGTGTTTAGCAAGCTGAGAATGAGCGATAACAGGTCCGTGATGCCCTTAGATGTTCTGGGCTGCACGCGTGCTACAATGTGGGTCGCAGCGTGTTCTCGCCAATAGGCGCCCCCATTCCGAGAGGAACGGGAAATCACTAAAATGCCCATCTAGTCGGGATTGGGGACTGCAACGGTCCCCATGAACCTGGAATTTCTAGTAAGCACTAGTCATTAGCTAGTGCTGATTACGTCCCTGCCCTTTGTACACACCGCCCGTCGCTACTACCGATGGATTATTTAGTGAGGTTTCTGGAGGCTTACCTTCCGCGGTTCCTTCGTGAGCTGCAGCTGGCATGGCTGAAGTTGACCGAACTTGATGATTTAGAGGAAGTAAAAGTCGTAACAAGGTTTCCGTAGGTGAACCTGCGGAAGGATCATTACTGATGATCGTCCGCGAGTGACCAACCATGGGCTGCCTTCGGTGTAGCTCGGTCGCTCGCTTGCTATGTGTCAGAATTTGTTGAAAGCCAACTCGTTCGTTGTACACTTTGATGGGTGACCATCACTGTGTCTCCGTGCCGAGCTAGATCTCCCCTAGCCGTAAGGCACTTGAACGCCCCTTCGACGACGAGTTGCATGTGTGTGGTATGTGTCAGAATCTGGTGAAGCTTTCTGCATGTGATGTGCCTTGTGTGGATCCGTGGCCATTGCATTGTGTCTGGTGCTTAGATACCCAGACACTTAGAACGCTTGCGCGGAAAGCAAACTCGATCGTTGTACACTTTGATGGGTGACCATCACTGTGTCTCCGTGCCGTGCTAGATCCCCCCTAGCCGTAAGGCACTTTGAACGCCCCTTCGACGACGAGTTACAAGAGTGTGGTATGTGTCAGAATCTGGTGAAGCTTTCTGCATGTGATGTGCCTTGTGTGGATCCGTGGCCATTGCATTGTGTCTGGTGTGTAGGTACCCAGACACTTAGAACGCTTGCGCGGAAAGCAAACTCGATCGTTGTACACTTTGATGGGCAACCATCACTGTGTCTCCGTGCCGTGCTAGATCTCCCCTAGCCGTAAGGCACTTTGAACGCCCCTTCGACGACGAGTTACAAGAGTGTGGTATGTGTCATAATCTGGTGAAGCTTTCTGCATGTGATGTGCCTTGTGTGGATCCGTGGCCATTGCATTGTGTCTGGTGTGTAGGTACCCAGACACTTAAGCAAACTCGATCGTTGTACACTGTGATGGGCGAGCATCACTGTGTCTCCGTGCCGTGTAAGAGCTCCCCTGGCCATCAGGCACTTGAAAGGTCCTTCGACGACGAGTTACAATAGTGGTGTGTTAGATACGTCAGGTGATGGTATCTACTGTTGTGCAATACGTATCCGGCCACGGCACGGAACGAACGGGAACTGTGGTGCAGACATACAAAGAGTTAAGCCTATTAGTCATTAACTCTAAGGACGGGGCCATGGGGCGGTACGCAAAGGATACGGATGAGCGAGTATGCAGGCCCAATACTCAATAGCTCGATCCGATCCAAGCACATGAGTTGACTGCGGCGCCAGGTTAACCAATGTGCTAGATTCTATTTGGCCAGTAGAATCTTGTGTCTTATGCGATTTGATACCAAGACACCAGAACGAAAGTTAGTTGAAGAGTTATTAAACTCTTATGAAGTATGGTTGTGCAATCACAACTTATGACTTTAACCTATAAAGTGGATATGGACTTGCAATTATAACATGGAATCTCTACACACCCCATGAGCTCGATCCAATCCACGCACACGAGTTGCCTGAGTAGCGACAGGTATACCGATGTGCAATACGTATCCGGCCACGGCACGGAACGAACGGGAACTGTGGTGCAGACATACAAAGAGTTAAGCCTACTAGTCATTAACTCTAAGGACGGGGCCATGGGGCGGTACGCAAAGGATACGGATGAGCGAGTATGCAGGCCCAATACTCAATAGCTCGATCCGATCCAAGCACATGAGTTGACTGCG
>NW_026045086.1:5000-25000 GCF_943734845.2 Anopheles funestus | reverse complement strand
GTACCAGTCGTTGCCTCTTCCAGGGCGCTGGAAACGCACCCCGGTCCAGGCAGTCCTGGTACAAACGGACGAAAACCTCCGGGTACTTCCTAATGGCCGTCTTAACCGCCGCGTTGGGGATACCGTCCAGTCCAGGCGCTTTCCGGTTCGCCATCGATCCCACGATGGACAACAGCTCGCCCACGGTGACAGGGGTCAATGAAGAACTCCGCTCCTCGGTGTCGACGCTCGATGATTCAGCGTCCGGCCAGTCAACAGGCGGATGTGTCGGGAACAGATCGTTGGCTATCCGCTCCAACACGACACGGTCAGTCTCAGGTGGCACGAAGCAGCCACGAAGACGAGACATGACCACCCGATAACCGGCCCCAAACTCGTTGGTTTCCGCCTGTTGAATCAGCTCGTCGAGCTGCGCTCGCTTGCTGGCCCGGACAGCCTTCTCGACAGCTCTCCTCGCCGACCGATGATGTGCAGCCACGATGCTGCGCTCCTGCAGGTCGGCGGTACGAAGCATCCGCTCGTGTACGGCCGCACACTCCTCCCGAAGACGCAAGATCTCCGGAGTCCACCAGAAGAGGTCTCGATGGGGGTCACGATGCGACATGGTGACGCGCTCCATCGTGTCGTCGCATGCATCTAGCATGGCGTCGACCATCCCCTCCTGGCTGACGGCTCGTTCCGGAAAACCGGCCGTCTGGAGTGCGGCTGCGAATGCCTCCGCCGAAAACTGCGTCGTCTTCCATCTACGGCCAGCGTGCCGAAACGTGGTGGACGACGAAGAGGACCCCTGTCCCCGCTGGCGATGCTGCTGCTGTTGTCGCTGCTGCCTCCCGTTCAGGTGACGATGCTGCTGCTGCAGGTGCTGCTGCTGCTGGTGCTGCTGCTGCTGGTGCTGCTGCTGTTGTCGTCGCTGCTGGTCGAGAGTTGGAGGCCCCACGGTGAAGAAAATGTACCGGTGGTCCGACGCCGTGTAGTGGCACGAAGTGGTGTTCGCTGCCACCTCCCAAGTGTCTGGACGAGCAATGGATGCGCTCGCGAAAGACACATCCACGACACTGGGAGTGGCGACTCCGTTGCCCACGAACGTCGGGACCGATCCTTGGTTCAGGATCACAAGTCCAAGCTGCCGAATTGTGTCCAGCAGCTCTTCACCGCGCCGGGTGGTACGTTGGCTACCCCACTCCTCATTCCAGGCGTTGAAATCGCCTGCCAGGACGATGCGAGGGTGGGGTTGGGCCTCCAACTCCACCGCCTCCAGAAGTTGCTCGAACTCGCCGGCGTTGAGACGTGGAGGGGCGTAACAGCTGATGAAGACCACCCCTCCAATCTGCGCAGCAGCCAACCCGGGCATGGCACATCGCCAGACCCGCTGGATTGGAAGGTGGCCGGTTGCCACCACAGCTGCTCTCCCCGACGAATCCACCGTCCAGTTTCCGCTGCCCTCTGGAGGTCGGTACACCTCTGACAGCAGCAGCACGTCGACCCGCTTAGTGCGGGCTGTTTGCAGGGCCAGATCCTGAGCAGTGCGTCCACCACCCAGGTTGACCTGCATCACCCTCACTACACCCGACACTGTTGACCTTGTCGGCACGATGAGTGGCCCACTCGATGGGGCCCCTGGCAGACAATGCACTTAGCTGCCGACGTGCACTGACTAACGCGGTGGCCTACCTCGCCACACTGCAAACACTGACCCGTCCGGTCAGTTGAAGAACGGCAGTCCCGCGCCAGGTGCCCCATCAGCAGGCAACGGAAGCAGCGCTGACGGTCGAGCGGCTTCTTCGGCACTTCACGGATCCCGCTGACACATTGGCAGAGTGTCAGCTTCTGACCAATGAGACTCCGTGCCTTGGCCAGTGGAAGTCGAACTCGCGCTCGCTTGGTGCCATCACGGAGCTCCCAAAGCTCGACGTGAGTGATGCCAGCCGCTGCTCCCAGCTTCTCCTCAATGGCAAGCTTCACGTCACTCTCTTTGGCCAGAGAGTCGACGTTGGTGATGAGAAGCTCACCCATCTCCGTCACCACTCGTGCCTCGCCGTCCTCACCTAGCGCTAGCTGGATCCGGCGAGCCAGCTCCGCGCTATCGACGTTCTTCCGCAACGGTACAAGCAGATGACCTTGCACGGTCCGGCGCCCCATGCCGATGTCTGCCCTGACGTCCTGCAGCTCCTGAGATGTACGCAGCTTCACGTACATCTCTGTCCAGGTTTTGTCCGAACCTGGGACCACCGCAATGCGGTCAGGACGCGGAGGACGCCCCTTAGACTGGGCACGATACTGCTGATGTTGTTGCTGCTGACTCTGCTGCTGCTGCTGGCGCATCTGAGGTGGCCGGTACGGCTGGCCCACCTGCTGCGGTTGCTGCTGCTGCTGAGTCGGGCGTTGCGATCGGCTCTTCCGACCGCTCACGACCGTAGCCCAGGACATCTGCTGCTGTTGCCGCTGCTGTTGACGTTGCGGTTGCTGCTGCTGCTGCTGCTGCTGGCCATTAGCCGACACTGCGACCGTCCGTCGCTGCGGCTGTGGCTGGCTGCGCTGCTGCTGCTGCTGCTGCCGCTGTTGTTGTATCTGCTGCCGCTGCTGCTGCTGCTGCTGCTGCTGCTGCTGCTGCTGCTGCTGCTGTTGCGAAGCCTTCTTCGCCCGGTTGCGCTGCTGCCGGCTGCGTTTTGTCCTGGCACTGCCCTGACCACCAGGCTGTGCCGAGGAATGTAGCGCCGTCAACGAACGCATGCCCTCTTGAAGCGCTTCCAGCGTACACTTCAGGGCCACTTCACGTTCCCGGCTGAGTCGCAGCTCTTCCGTCAGCGACTCGATCTGCTTGGCGAAGTTCTCCAGCATCTTGTGCTGGAAAGCCAGCACCGACGCTTCGCCATCGTCGTGGGGAGCCACGGATGAAGACATCTCCCCTGCTGCTACCACTGGCGGCACCACCGTCTGCTCGAGAAGAGAGGCGTCGGAAAATTCCGCATCGTCCTCCTCCTCGGAATTATCAGCCTCGGACGGAACCGCCACCGTTGGTCCGGCCGGCCGTGGTGTCACCGGTAAAGGGGAAGGGGTATCGGACCGCTTCCGAGGCGTGGACGACGACCGCACCCCGGAACGAAGCACCCGCCCCTCCATTCTCCGCTCCTTTCACAAAAAACCGCCTGCACGAATCGTTCAGACGGAACAAGGGAATATTCCCTTCAACATCTGCCAAGGTAACGACCGTCCGTCGCTAGAGCCCCTTTGGCAGATTTTCCGTCCGCGGATCGCAAGAATAAAAAACTCCCACTTTTTTCTTTATTAAAAACCAATTAAGCAAGAGAAAACCGCAGAAATAATAATTTTTTAAGATATTCCGCAAGAAGAACAGTAAAACACCAAAAATCGGGTTCGTCGCCTGCTGACGCGTTGAAATCTCTTGTTTTGGCGTTCCCGGGGAAGGATTCGGAGCCAAGGAACCGTTCCCGGTCTCGTACTAGGCGTTCCCGGTCTCCGGCTGCGCGTTCTCGCTCTCTGACCGCAAAGCGCCGGAAAGGTATGCAATCCGCATCAAGTTTTATAGCACCGTAACGCTTCGTAACGCTGGTGTCCCGGCTAAGCGCTACCGCTACCGGTCGCTGGTGGCGCTGCGGACGTCGAAGAGAAGGTGGTTGCTGTCTTCGCTGGAAGTTGTAGAACCCGCCGCTGGTGGCGCTGTCGTCGTAAAAGGGGAGCTTTTACGTTGGGTTGTTGTCCTCGCTGCTCGAAACGCTTCGTGGTGTTGTTGATGACACAAACACACGCGACGACACACCTGACGCCACCGTACCACGCTTTTGCACGCACTTTCACGTCGAGTTTTTCCTGTTTTCCTCTTTTTAAAAACACTTTACGTCGCTAGAAAACGATAGTTTATGCTCCCTAGCATGTGTTTTACCACTTTTCAAATGTTCCAACACAGTATTTCGATATTTATTCGCCACTGAAGTTCCCCATACAAAGTGTATGGGGACACTTTAAACTGAGTTTTAACGCAGTAAATTGAAGTAAAACGATTTCTTTTTCAACAACCGCTTAGAAAAACACTCAATTCGCCTTTTTCGACTATTGTTCCGCTTTTTATAAGCACTTTTGCACAATATTTTTGCAAAAAATACGGAGCGACACAGAAGCACGTCTAAACTGCTGGCTTGACAGCTACGCACACAGGGATAACTGGCTTGTGGCCGCCAAGCGTTCATAGCGACGTGGCTTTTTGATCCTTCGATGTCGGCTCTTCCTATCATTGTAAAGCAAAATTTACCAAGCGTAGGATTGTTCACCCTTTCAAGGGAACGTGAGCTGGGTTTAGACCGTCGTGAGACAGGTTAGTTTTACCCTACTGGTGTGCATTGTTTGTCGCTATCTTAACGGAATTCCTGTGCAGTACGAGAGGAACCACAGGTACGGACCACTGGCTCAATACTAGTTCGAACGGACTATGGTATGACGCTACGTCCGCTGGATTATGCCTGAACGCCTCTAAGGTCGTATCCAATCCGAGCTGATAGCGCTTCTTATACCCATTAGGTGGTCGTAAGCTAGCGGGCCTAACAACCCTCCGAGAACCGTCCGTGCTGTCCATTGGCACACTGGCGTCTCATCCCCGCTTACTACTAGGCCGCAAAGGGCGGGTTCGCGCTGCACGTGTTAGTACCATACATGTTGGGAACACCGGTGGACGAGCTTGCCGACTGTGGATATCACTAGTTTCGACACCTACGACCGCCCGCAAACGACGGGACTACAGGCTGGGAGCTTCAAGTTGTAGAGATGCGTTCGCATCGATCCTCTCAGGCGACCCATGCTTGGTGGTTAGTGCTTGCGCGTGCGCGCCCCGTGTGTGCTGGAATTGGCCAACCAGTGCACATTGGTGGTGCGTACCGTGACTTGCACCATGTGACGAGAGTGTTGAAGAACACTGTGTGGTGACTCTATGCCTATGTGATGGGGTGCTTGTAACACACGACCGAACCGACGGCTCGTTGGATGGTCACGACAGTGTGGTGCAGGTGCGCCCATGTGTAACGAATACATTGAGTGCCGTTGGAGGTTAGCGGTTGGTTGGTTGCATGCTACAACTTCGCGTTGTACATGGGCTGGCCGCTGCGCTTCCTTCGGGTTGCCACTTGATGTTGATAGGGTTGATGTATTGTGTTCGTTGACTTTTGGTTCATTCCAAAAGTCTTCGGACTTAGATAATTTTACAAGTGTCGGCGCTCTCGGACCGAAAATAAGAAGACAACTAAGAAGAAAAAGAGAAAGAAGCTAATAGTGGAAAGTATTCTTCTTCAAAGAAGGAACAAAAATTTTACAAGTGTTGAAAAATTTCCTAAGTCCAAAAAATTTTCTAAGTCCAGAAAATTTTCTAAGTCCCACAAAATGGAACATGATGAAGAAGATACAGAAGTTGAAAATTTTTCTAAGTCCAAAAAATTTTCTAAGTCCAGAAAATTTTCTAAGTCCAAAGTGTTGGAACAATTTCCAAAGGCCCATAGGTTGCACTGAATTTTCCTAAGTTGGCCACAAGTACCCATGAGGTATCGAGAAGGTTCACCCGAAGGACATAATATGTCCCAAAGTACCGATAGAGCACCCACAAAGAGCACCCAATTGGCCTATGTTGGCCAAAAGTACCGATAGAGTACCCACAAATAGCACCGAGTGGGCCTAACATGGCCAAAAGTACCGATAGAGTACCCACAAATAGCACCGAATGGGCCTAAGTTGGCCAAAAGTACCGATAGAGTACCCACAAGAAGCACTGAGTTGGCCTAAGTTGGCCAAAAGTACCGATAGAGTACCCACAAATAGCACCCAGTTGGCCTAAGTTGGCCAAAAGTACCGATAGAGCACCCACAAGAAGCACTGAGTTGGCCTAAGTTGGCCAAAAGTACCGATAGAGTACCCACAAATAGCACCCAGTTGGCCTAAGTTGGCCAAAAGTACCGATAGAGCACCCACAAGTAGCACCCAATTGGCCTATGTTGGCCAAAAGTACCGATAGAGTACCCACAAATAGCACCCAATTGGCCTAAGTTGGCCAAAAGTACCGATAGAGTACCCACAAATAGCACCGAATGGGCCTAACATGGCCAAAAGTACCGATAGAGCACCCACATATAGCACCCCATTGGCCTAAGTTGGCCAAAAGTACCGATAGAGTACCCACAAAGAGCACCCAATTGGCCTAAGTTGGCCAAAAGTACCGCCAAGTAGCACCATAGAGGCCCGAGTAGAGCGAAATGTGGGCCAAATTGAACATTTGAAAATTTTTACAAGTCCAGAAAATTTTCTAAGTCCAGAAAATTTTCTAAGTCCAAAGAGTTGGACAAATTTCCTTAGGCCCAAAGGTTGCACTGAATGTTCCTAAGTTGGCCATCAGTACCCATGAAGTATAGCGAAGGTTCACCCGAAAGACACAATACGCCCTAAAGTACCCACAGAGTACCCACAAGTTGCACCCAATTGGCCTAAGTTGGCCAGAAGTACCGACAAGTACCACCATAGAAGCCCGAGTAGAGCGAAATGTGGGCCAAAGTACCGAGTAGTTGCCACAAATGCCCAAATGGATACCAAAATGTGGTACCAAGTACCTAACTGTTGCAACAAATGCTAGCTTTCTGAGCAAAAGCTGTGGACCAATTTCGTAGAAGAACCGCCTAGGCGAAAAGGCAAAAATCGCCGAAGCTGGCCCGCTCGCAGAGCTCGCGGGCCAGGAGATACTCATAGGGCGCTTTACTAGAGTGGGGAACTTGAGAATTTTTGTGTCCGAGACTTTGGGCAACTTCGCGGCCGCCCCCTTAAAGTAAAAGATTTTCTCTGGGTGCCTAAAATTCGCAATTCCCGCAAAGTCGGGAAGACGTTAAAGTTTTTGCCCAAAAAATGGCCATCGATTTAAGGTGATTTTCCAATAAGAAAATGCTTCCTATTTTGAATTTTTTCGAATATTTCCTAAACTAAGCGTCGGAGCACATGGCCGTGGAGGAACTTTTGGTAGCTTTTGGCAAGGGCTATCGGATGAAATAATGCGAAAGGCCATCGGAGCGATATTGGATTAATGCGGGCCCATAAACGTACCTAAGAAGTGAAAATTGGTACCTTGCACGCAGGATGCAAGAAATGCTTGAGTGTTAACCAACATCGGTACCAAGTACCTAGGTTATATCGAGTGCGTAGATGGAAGTCGGTACCGAAGGGAAACCTTCCTAGGCTAGGTGCACGCAAGTGAGTATGGATCGATCAGTAGAAAGATGGGAAGCCATAGGAAACCTTCCTAGGCTAGGTGCACGCAAGTGAGTATGGATCGATCAGTAGAAAGATGGGAAGCCATAGGAAACCTTCCTAGGCTAGGTGCACGCAAGTGAGTATGGATCGATCAGTAGAAAGATGGGAAGCCATAGGAAACCTTCCTAGGCTAGGTGCACGCAAGTGAGTATGGATCGATCAGTAGAAAGATGGGAAGCCCAAGGAAACCTTCCTAGGCTAGGTGCACGCAAGTGAGTATGGATCGATCAGTAGAAAGATGGGAAGCCATAGGAAACCTTCCTAGGCTAGGTGCACGCAAGTGAGTATGGATCGATCAGTAGAAAGATGGGAAGCCATAGGAAACCTTCCTAGGCTAGGTGCACGCAAGTGAGTATGGATCGATCAGTAGAAAGATGGGAAGCCATAGGAAACCTTCCTAGGCTAGGTGCACGCAAGTGAGTATGGATCGATCAGTAGAAAGATGGGAAGCCATAGGAAACCTTCCTAGGCTAGGTGCACGCAAGTGAGTATGGATCGATCAGTAGAAAGATGGGAAGCCCAAGGAAACCTTCCTAGGCTAGGTGCACGCAAGTGAGTATGGATCGATCAGTAGAAAGATGGGAAGCCATAGGAAACCTTCCTAGGCTAGGTGCACGCAAGTGAGTATGGATCGATCAGTAGAAAGATGGGAAGCCATAGGAAACCTTCCTAGGCTAGGTGCACGCAAGTGAGTATGGATCGATCAGTAGAAAGATGGGAAGCCATAGGAAACCTTCCTAGGCTAGGTGCACGCAAGTGAGTATGGATCGATCAGTAGAAAGATGGGAAGCCATAGGAAACCTTCCTAGGCTAGGTGCACGCAAGTGAGTATGGATCGATCAGTAGAAAGATGGGAAGCCATAGGAAACCTTCCTAGGCTAGGTGCACGCAAGTGAGTATGGATCGATCAGTAGAAAGATGGGAAGCCCAAGGAAACCTTCCTAGGCTAGGTGCACGCAAGTGAGTATGGATCGATCAGTAGAAAGATGGGAAGCCATAGGAAACCTTCCTAGGCTAGGTGCACGCAAGTGAGTATGGATCGATCAGTAGAAAGATGGGAAGCCATAGGAAACCTTCCTAGGCTAGGTGCACGCAAGTGAGTATGGATCGATCAGTAGAAAGATGGGAAGCCCAAGGAAACCTTCCTAGGCTAGGTGCACGCAAGTGAGTATGGATCGATCAGTAGAAAGATGGGAAGCCCAAGGAAACCTTCCTAGGCTAGGTGCACGCAAGTGAGTATGGATCGATCAGTAGAAAGATGGGAAGCCCAAGGAAACCTTCCTAGGCTAGGTGCACGCAAGTGAGTATGGATCGATCAGTAGAAAGATGGGAAGCCATAGGAAACCTTCCTAGGCTAGGTGCACGCAAGTGAGTATGGATCGATCAGTAGAAAGATGGGAAGCCCAAGGAAACCTTCCTAGGCTAGGTGCACGCAAGTGAGTATGGATCGATCAGTAGAAAGATGGGAAGCCATAGGAAACCTTCCTAGGCTAGGTGCACGCAAGTGAGTATGGATCGATCAGTAGAAAGATGGGAAGCCATAGGAAACCTTCCTAGGCTAGGTGCACGCAAGTGAGTATGGATCGATCAGTAGAAAGATGGGAAGCCATAGGAAACCTTCCTAGGCTAGGTGCACGCAAGTGAGTATGGATCGATCAGTAGAAAGATGGGAAGCCATAGGAAACCTTCCTAGGCTAGGTGCACGCAAGTGAGTATGGATCGATCAGTAGAAAGATGGGAAGCCCAAGGAAACCTTCCTAGGCTAGGTGCACGCAAGTGAGTATGGATCGATCAGTAGAAAGATGGGAAGCCATAGGAAACCTTCCTAGGCTAGGTGCACGCAAGTGAGTATGGATCGATCAGTAGAAAGATGGGAAGCCATAGGAAACCTTCCTAGGCTAGGTGCACGCAAGTGAGTATGGATCGATCAGTAGAAAGATGGGAAGCCATAGGAAACCTTCCTAGGCTAGGTGCACGCAAGTGAGTATGGATCGATCAGTAGAAAGATGGGAAGCCATAGGAAACCTTCCTAGGCTAGGTGCACGCAAGTGAGTATGGATCGATCAGTAGAAAGATGGGAAGCCATAGGAAACCTTCCTAGGCTAGGTGCACGCAAGTGAGTATGGATCGATCAGTAGAAAGATGGGAAGCCATAGGAAACCTTCCTAGGCTAGGTGCACGCAAGTGAGTATGGATCGATCAGTAGAAAGATGGGAAGCCATAGGAAACCTTCCTAGGCTAGGTGCACGCAAGTGAGTATGGATCGATCAGTAGAAAGATGGGAAGCCATAGGAAACCTTCCTAGGCTAGGTGCACGCAAGTGAGTATGGATCGATCAGTAGAAAGATGGGAAGCCATAGGAAACCTTCCTAGGCTAGGTGCACGCAAGTGAGTATGGATCGATCAGTAGAAAGATGGGAAGCCATAGGAAACCTTCCTAGGCTAGGTGCACGCAAGTGAGTATGGATCGATCAGTAGAAAGATGGGAAGCCATAGGAAACCTTCCTAGGCTAGGTGCACGCAAGTGAGTATGGATCGATCAGTAGAAAGATGGGAAGCCCAAGGAAACCTTCCTAGGCTAGGTGCACGCAAGTGAGTATGGATCGATCAGTAGAAAGATGGGAAGCCATAGGAAACCTTCCTAGGCTAGGTGCACGCAAGTGAGTATGGATCGATCAGTAGAAAGATGGGAAGCCATAGGAAACCTTCCTAGGCTAGGTGCACGCAAGTGAGTATGGATCGATCAGTAGAAAGATGGGAAGCCCAAGGAAACCTTCCTAGGCTAGGTGCACGCAAGTGAGTATGGATCGATCAGTAGAAAGATGGGAAGCCCAAGGAAACCTTCCTAGGCTAGGTGCACGCAAGTGAGTATGGATCGATCAGTAGAAAGATGGGAAGCCCAAGGAAACCTTCCTAGGCTAGGTGCACGCAAGTGAGTATGGATCGATCAGTAGAAAGATGGGAAGCCATAGGAAACCTTCCTAGGCTAGGTGCACGCAAGTGAGTATGGATCGATCAGTAGAAAGATGGGAAGCCCAAGGAAACCTTCCTAGGCTAGGTGCACGCAAGTGAGTATGGATCGATCAGTAGAAAGATGGGAAGCCATAGGAAACCTTCCTAGGCTAGGTGCACGCAAGTGAGTATGGATCGATCAGTAGAAAGATGGGAAGCCATAGGAAACCTTCCTAGGCTAGGTGCACGCAAGTGAGTATGGATCGATCAGTAGAAAGATGGGAAGCCATAGGAAACCTTCCTAGGCTAGGTGCACGCAAGTGAGTATGGATCGATCAGTAGAAAGATGGGAAGCCATAGGAAACCTTCCTAGGCTAGGTGCACGCAAGTGAGTATGGATCGATCAGTAGAAAGATGGGAAGCCCAAGGAAACCTTCCTAGGCTAGGTGCACGCAAGTGAGTATGGATCGATCAGTAGAAAGATGGGAAGCCATAGGAAACCTTCCTAGGCTAGGTGCACGCAAGTGAGTATGGATCGATCAGTAGAAAGATGGGAAGCCATAGGAAACCTTCCTAGGCTAGGTGCACGCAAGTGAGTATGGATCGATCAGTAGAAAGATGGGAAGCCATAGGAAACCTTCCTAGGCTAGGTGCACGCAAGTGAGTATGGATCGATCAGTAGAAAGATGGGAAGCCATAGGAAACCTTCCTAGGCTAGGTGCACGCAAGTGAGTATGGATCGATCAGTAGAAAGTGGGAAGCCCAGTACCAAATGCCCTAGTGAAGACCGTAAACGAATATCATGAACCGAGAAGGAGCACCAAATGCCCTAGTGAAGACCGTAAACGAATATCATGAACCGATAAGGAGCACCAAATGCCCTAGTGAAGACCGTAAACGAATATCATGAACCGATAAGGAGCACCAAATGCCCTAGTGAAGACCGTAAACGAATATCATGAACCGATAAGGAGCACCAAATGCCCTAGTGAAGACCGTAAACGAATATCATGAACCGATAAGGAGCACCAAATGCCCTAGTGAAGACCGTAAACGAATATCATGAACCGATAAGGAGCACCAAATGCCCTAGTGAAGACCGTAAACGAATATCATGAACCGAGAAGTAGCAACGAATGCCTGAAAAAGTACCAAGTCCACGGTATAGAGTAACGAGAGTTAACCGCCGTGATGTATGCAATGAGGGCAGCCATTGCATGGGTTCTGGACTTGGTTCGCGAATAACTTTTTTGCTAGACATCGGACAAAGTTGACGTGGAAGAACGAAATGTAGCATTTGGTGCCACCTATCCAAAACTTTTTCAAGATTGAAGATCCGATCGATACAGCCTGAGTTATAGGCAAAAGTTGGTGCAAAATTGAGCATTTTTAATGGTGAAAAATCGGTACTCCTCGAATAGCTCCTGTTGGAAGCATCGGACCACATGGTCGTGAAGGAACATATTGTAGCGCGCGGTGTCAAGTATCGACACCCAAAACCGCATGTCCGATGGACGGAAAATGACCAAGTTATAGTGAAAACTTGGTTGCACCAAATTCCCGAAGAAGTGCAACGAGAAGGTGAATGCGATGGTTGTTCGTCGAATAGCTCCGGCCACAGACATGGTAGCGATTAGTGGTGCATGGAAGAAATCTAGCCACAAGTGCCATCTAGCCATGGCCAGAAGAAAGTGTGGCGCTATCTTGGATACCGGCGGAGCTATGGGGCAAATATGGGCCAAAAATGGTGCTAGTTGGACCAAAAATCCGACCAAGTGCGCGAGGCGCTTTCTTGAATAGCTCCGGCCACAGACATGGTAGCGATTAGTGGTGCATGGAAGAAATCTAGCCACAAGTGCCATCTACCCATGGCCAGAAGAAAGTGTGGCCATATCTTGGATACCGGCGGAGCTATGGGGCAAATATGGGCCAAAAATGGTGCAAGTTGGACCGAAAATCCGAAAAAGTACCTAGGTAAATGCGATGGTTGTTCGTCGAATAGCTCCGGCCACAGACATGGTAGCGATTAGTGGTGCATGGAAGAAATCTAGCCACAAGTGCCATCTACCCATGGCCAGAAGAAAGTGTGGCCATATCTTGGATACCGGCGGAGCTATGGGGCAAATATGGGCCAAAAATGGTGCAAGTTGGACCAAAAATCCGAAAAAGTACCTAGGTAAATGCGATGGTTGTTCGTCGAATAGCTCCGGCCACAGACATGGTAGCGATTAGTGGTGCATGGAAGAAATCTAGCCACAAGTGCCATCTACCCATGGCCAGAAGAAAGTGTGGCCATATCTTGGATACCGGCGGAGCTATGGGGCAAATATGGGCCAAAAATGGTGCAAGTTGGACCAAAAATCCGACCAAGTGCGCGAGACGCTTTCGTGAATAGCTCCGGCCACAGACATGGTAGCGATTAGTGGTGCATGGAAGAAATCTAGCCACAAGTGCCATCTACCCATGGCCAGAAGAAAGTGTGGCCATATCTTGGATACCGGCGGAGCTATGGGGCAAATATGGGCCAAAAATGGTGAAGTTGGACCAAAAATCCGACCAAGTGCGCGAGGCGCTTTCGTGAATAGCTCCGGCCACAGACATGGTAGCGATTAGTGGTGCATGGAAGAAATCTAGCCACAAGTGCCATCTACCCATGGCCAGAAGAAAGTGTGGCCATATCTTGGATACCGGCGGAGCTATGGGGCAAATATGGGCCAAAAATGGTGCAAGTTGGACCAAAAATCCGAAAAAGTACCTAGGTAAATGCGATGGTTGTTCGTCGAATAGCTCCGGCCAGAGACATGGTAGCGATTAGTGGTGCATGGAAGAAATCTAGCCACAAGTGCCATCTACCCATGGCCAGAAGAAAGTGTGGCCATATCTTGGATACCGGCGGAGCTATGGGGCAAATATGGGCCAAAAATGGTGCAAGTTGGACCAAAAATCCGACCAAGTGCGCGAGGCGCTTTCGTGAATAGCTCCGGCCACAGACATGGTAGCGATTAGTGGTGCATGGAAGAAATCTAGCCACAAGTGCCATCTACCCATGGCCAGAAGAAAGTGTGGCCATATCTTGGATACCGGCGGAGCTATGGGGCAAATACGGGCCAACAATGGTGCCAGGTGGACCAAAAATCCGACCAAGTGCGCGAGGCGCTTTCGTGAATAGCTCCGGCCACAGACATGGTAGCGATTAGTGGTGCATGGAAGAAATCTAGCCACAAGTGCCATCTACCCATGGCCAGAAGAAAGTGTGGCCATATCTTGGATACCGGCGGAGCTATGGGGCAAATATGGGCCAAAAATGGTGCAAGTTGGACCAAAAATCCGAAAAAGTACCTAGGTAAATGCGATGGTTGTTCGTCGAATAGCTCCGGCCAGAGACATGGTAGCGATTAGTGGTGCATGGAAGAAATCTAGCCACAAGTGCCATCTACCCATGGCCAGAACAAAGTGTGGCCATATCTTGGATACCGGCGGAGCTATGGGGCAAATACGGGCCAACAATGGTGCCAGGTGGACCAAAAATCCGACCAAGTGCGCGAGGCGCTTTCGTGAATAGCTCCGGCCACAGACATGGTAGCGATTAGTGGTGCATGGAAGAAATCTAGCCACAAGTGCCATCTACCCATGGCCAGAAGAAAGTGTGGCCATATCTTGGATACCGGCGGAGCTATGGGGCAAATATGGGCCAAAAATGGTGCAAGTTGGACCAAAAATCCGAAAAAGTACCTAGGTAAATGCGATGGTTGTTCGTCGAATAGCTCCGGCCAGAGACATGGTAGCGATTAGTGGTGCATGGAAGAAATCTAGCCACAAGTGCCATCTACCCATGGCCAGAACAAAGTGTGGCCATATCTTGGATACCGGCGGAGCTATGGGGCAAATACGGGCCAACAATGGTGCCAGGTGGACCAAAAATCCGACCAAGTGCGCGAGGCGCTTTCGTGAATAGCTCCGGCCACAGACATGGTAGCGATTAGTGGTGCATGGAAGAAATCTAGCCACAAGTGCCATCTACCCATGGCCAGAAGAAAGTGTGGCGCTATCTTGGATACCGGCGGAGCTATGGGGCAAATATGGGCCAAAAATGGTGAAGTTGGACCAAAAATCCGACCAAGTGCGCGAGGCGCTTTCGTGAATAGCTCCGGCCACAGACATGGTAGCGATTAGTGGTGCATGGAAGAAATCTAGCCACAAGTGCCATCTACCCATGGCCAGAACAAAGTGTGGCCATATCTTGGATACCGGCGGAGCTATGGGGCAAATATGGGCCAAAAATGGGTAAACTTGTACGGTCCAAAGCCAAGGGTAAATTTTTTTATTCCTCTAATAACTTCTAGCACAGACATTGAATCGGTTGGTGATGTATGGATGAAATGTAGCAAACAGTTGGAACTACCCATAAAATCTTAAAGATTGACGATCCAATGTATAGAACCGGAGTAATGTGCGATACTTGGTGAAAAATCGAGTGAAAAATTAGCTATAAACTGTTTTTGGCCCATAACTCGAATACTAGACATCGGAAGGGGGGGTCGTAGAACGATTTTTTGTTGCTCTATCGATTCCCTATCGAACGAGCAAAAGTTGTTTTTTTGACCAAAAAGGACCCCTACTCTAGTAAAATTGGCCTGATTTTACTAGTCCCCGGTACCCGTACAGGCAAAATGAGCAAAATGCTCAAGTATGAATGGTTTTTGGCTAATAACTCGAATACTAGACGTCGCAGGGGGGTGTCGTGGAACAATTTTTGGTAGCCCTTGAAATTATCTATCGAATGACATATACTTGATTTTTGGCCAAAAAGTTCCCTAGACTAGTAAAAATCGCATCATTTTACTAGAGTCGGGTACCCTGGACGAAAAACCGCTATAATTGCGGTTTTTGGCTAATAACTCGAATACTAGACGTCGCAGGGGGGTGTCGTGGAACAATTTTTGGTAGCCCTTGAAATTATCTATCGAATGACATATACTTGATTTTTGGCCAAAAAGTTCCCTAGACTAGTAAAAATCGCATCATTTTACTAGAGTCGGGTACCCTGGACGAAAAACCGCTATAATTGCGGTTTTTGGCTAATAACTCGAATACTAGACGTCGCAGGGGGGTGTCGTGGAACAATTTTTGGTAGCCCTTGAAATTATCTATCGAATGACATATACTTGATTTTTGGCCAAAAAGTTCCCTAGACTAGTAAAAATCGCATCATTTTACTAGAGTCGGGTACCCTGGACGAAAAACCGCTTAAGTTGCGGTTTTTGGCTAATAACTCGAATACTAGACGTCGCAGGGGGGTGTCGTGGAACAATTTTTGGTAGCCCTTGAAATTATCTATCGAATGACATATACTTGATTTTTGGCCAAAAAGTTCCCTAGACTAGTAAAAATCGCATCATTTTACTAGAGTCGGGTACCCTGGACGAAAAACCGCTTAAGTTGCGGTTTTTGGCTAATAACTCGAATACTAGACGTCGCAGGGGGGTGTCGTGGAACAATTTTTGGTAGCCCTTGAAATTATCTATCGAATGACATATACTTGATTTTTGGCCAAAAAGTTCCCTAGACTAGTAAAAATCGCATCATTTTACTAGAGTCGGGTACCCTGGACGAAAAACCGCTTAAGTTGCGGTTTTTGGCTAATAACTCGAATACTAGGCGTCGGAGGGGGGTGCCGTAGAACAATTTTTGGTAGCCCTTGAAATTATCTATCGAATGACATATACTTGATTTTTTGACCAAAAAGTTCCTAGACTAGTAAAAATCGCATCATTTTACTAGAGTCGGGTACCCTGTACGAAAAACCGCTATAGTTGCGGTTTTTGGTCAATAACTCGAATACTAGACGTCGGAGGGGGGTGCCGTAGAACAATTTTTTGTAGCCCTTGAAATTACCTTTCGAATGATATATAGTGGTTTTTTGGTCAAACAGTGACCCCGAGACTAGTAACCCTCCATACACAAAACCGCCTAAAAAGTTTTGGTTTTGCAAAATTTTGAAAAGTGCGTCAAAAAAATTTTTTCAAAAAGTACCAAATCGTGATCAGAACTCACTATAGACCATAAAAAGTGAAATCCGATGGTCATTTGCAACACTTGGTCAATCGAGAAAAATTTCACTTTTTTACTAGAGTCGGGTACCCTGAACGAAAAATCGCTCAAGTGATGGTTTTTGGCCAATAACTCGAATACTAGACGTCGGAGGGGGGTGCCGTAGAACAATTTTTTGTAGCCCTTGAAATTACCTTTCGAATGATATATAGTGGTTTTTTGGTCAAACAGTGACCCCGAGACTAGTAACCCTCCATACACAAAACCGCCTACAAAAACTTTGTTTTGAAAAATTTTGAAAAGTTCAAAAAAATTTTTTTTTCAAAAACTACTAAAACGTGATAAGAACTTACTATAGACCATAAAAAGTGATATCCGATGATAATTTGCAAAAGTTGGTAACTAGTAAAAAATTTCACTTTTTTACTAGAGTCGGTGCAACGAGAAAAAAAAAGTCCGTGATGGAGAAAAATGGCACGTTTTCCACGCCTGTACGCTTTCGTTTACTATATAGGGGGTAGGTGAGCCAGAAGCATGATTTTGACTGAGTATGTATCTTTATGAATTGGACCCTTCTAAATCGATTGAGACTACCCCCAGGACGATCGGACGACTGCTTCTGGCTCAAAATGTGGTTTTTAGATTTTGATCGTCAATTATGCGAGAAAAAATCGATTAGAAGTAAAGATACGAAATGCTTGGTCTAAGTTGGGAAACGACTTCGGATATTTGTTGGACGTTGTCGTAGAAGGTCCGAGGACCAAGGAAAAGTGATTTCCAAGTGGATTTATGCACTATTAGTCGATGGTAAGATGTGAAATTAGTAGAACTTACCATACAGTTTGCGAAGTTGAAGCAATCGGTTGGTGAATATGGTACTGTCTGTCCAATTTGGTGGTTCGGAATGAGTGAAACGATGTTGATGATGGATAGACGTTCCGATTGCCCCCGATCGGGGAACATATAGTGGTCTTTAAGGTCCAAGTACCTATGTTTTGGTAAGCAGAACTGAGAGTTAAAGGATGAAAGTCGGCCATTCCTAATATCATCCTATCGGTGGTTCGCGAGTTGTTTGAGGACCGGAGCAGCTCGCGATGAAACGGTCCTAGGGTATTGGTTATCCATCCAAGGAAGAGTAAATGCGATCCTAGATGTGTGTCGTTGGCCGTTCTACCGGTATCGCCTATCGATGAGATATCGACGGGCATGCCTTACTCGAAAGTTGAATTCTAGGATCGATGGTCAAACAGACCTATGAGCGATAAACCAAACTGAACACGTATTGATGTCGGCTTTTCCTATCATTTGATGCCGCAGGTTGTTTAGGGACCGGAGCAACTTGCGGCCGAGACGGTCCCCGGGGGTTTCTTTCTCCAAGGAGTGGAAACTATTAAGCAAGAGTTGTAGCAAGATACGATCCTCTGATGTGTCGTTGGCCGTTCATGCGGTATCGCCTGTCGATGAGATATCGATGGGCATGCCTTACTCTACCGACCTTCTAATTGAGAGTATTAATCAGGGATCGATGGTCAAACAAGACCAATGAGCGATAAACCAAACTGAACACGTATTGATGTCGGCTTTTCCTATCATTTGATGCCGCAGGTTGTTTAGGGACCGGAGCAGCTTGCGGCCGAGACGGTCCCCGGGGGTTTCTTTCTCCAAGGAGAAGAAACGATTAAGCAAAAGTTGTAGCAAGATACGATCCTCTGATGTGTCGTTGGCCGTTCAAGCGGTATCGCCTGTCGATGAGATATCGATGGGCATGCCTTACTCTCCCGACTGGATTACTGAGAGTTTAATCAGGGATCGATGGTCAAACAGACCAATGAGCGATAAACCAAACTGAACACGTATTGATGTCGGCATTTCCTATCATTTGTCGCAGGTTGTTTAGGGACCGGAGCAGCTTGCGACCGAGACGGTCCCCGGGGGTTTCTTTCTCTAAGGAGTGGAAACGATTAAGCAAAAGTCGTAGCAATAATCGATCACCTGATGTGTCGTTGGCCGTTCTTGCGGTATCGCCTGTCGATGAGATATCGATGGGCATGCCTTACTCTCCTGACTGTTTAATTGAGAGTTATAATCAGGGATCGATGGTCAAAAAGACCTATGAGCGATAAACCAAACTGAACACGTGTTGATGTCGGCATTTCCTATCATTTGTCGCAGGTTGTTTGGGGACCGGAGCAGCTTGCGACCGAGACGGTCCCTTCCCGAAAGATGGTGAACCGAGTCGTCTGGCGTAAAAACCGGACGACTCGAAAGGGCTTGACCCTTTCAAGTGAGCGATAATCACATTCTACGCTCAGTTCGACAGCTACAAGGCAATCACTCGCTATGTTCAGAGCTAATACATGCAACATGCCGGCATTGTTTCCACCGACGCATGGATTCAAGACTGGTGCACTTATTAGTTAAACCGTTCGCCTCCGGGTGTTTCGAGTTCAAGTCTGGATGAGGATTGTTCTTGCTGGTAATAGCTTGAGCCCCTGAATAAGGGGTCGAAGCGTACATCTTGAGACCATGTACAACATATTACCAAATCGGCACCATGGGTTCGGGTGCAAGTGATGTAACCGTGAAAGATGTTGAGCAGCCCAACATCGGTTTACACACGCATAATAGGAAGGCAGCGCTGTCGACTGGTCAGTCGTGTAAGAAGTGTGCATTATCGATCACAAATATATTGGTGATCTGTAGGTTGCGCATACACCATGCCCGGTGTAAAGTGCCGTGGTCCCCCCCGGGGGGCTGCATCAAACCGTTCGCCACGCGAACTACCCAATGGAACGAACTCTATGCATTTAATAAGAAGAAGAGATGATAATGAAACACGGTCGATTTAAGAGTTGAAAACGTTGAAATACCTATAAGCAAGTCTTAAGTTGGTGGTGACCGTTACGCCCCAACAAATTGGTGCCTTACCCTACACCAAAGAGCCATTCAACATGGTTCAAGTGAGCGATAATCACGCTCTACGCTCAGTATGACAGCTGCAAGGCAATCACTCGCTAAGTTCAGAGCTAATACATGCAACACGCCGGCATTGTTTCCACCGACGCATGGATTCAAGACTGGTGCACTTATTAGTTAAACCGTTCGCCTCCGGGTGTTTCGAGTTCAAGTCTGGATGAGGATTGTTCTTGCTGGTAATAGCTTGAGCCCCTGAATAAGGGGCCGAAGCGTACATCTTGAGTAAATGTACAACATATTACCAAATCGGCACCGTGGGTTCTGGTGCAAGTGATGTAACCGTGAAAGATGTTGAGCAGCCCAACATCGGTTTACACACGCATAATAGGAAGGCAGCGCTGTCGACTGGTCAGTCGTGTAAGAAGTGTGCATTATCGATCTCCAATATATGAGCTCAGTATGACAGCCCAATTGGTAATCCTCGGGACCTCCAGAAAGGAAGCTGGATGAGGATTACCAAATCGAAAGTTGATAAGTGTAGTGGTACCACTTAGTCAACTTGTATCCCGAAAGATGGTGAACCGAGTCGTCTGGCGTAAAAACCGGACGACTCGAAAGGGCTTGACCCTTTCAAGTGAGCGATAATCACGCTCTACGCTCAGTTCGACAGCTGCAAGGCAATCACTCGCTAAGTTCAGAGCTAATACATGCAACATGCCGGCATTGTTTCCACCGACGCATGGATTCAAGACTGGTGCACTTATTAGTTAAACCGTTCGCCTCCGGGTGTT
>NW_026045085.1:20000-42167 GCF_943734845.2 Anopheles funestus | reverse complement strand
GATTTACCTTAAATCAACCTCTTCCGGCAGGAAAAGAGGTGATTTTTTGCACACCTGAACACCGGTTCACTTTGGTGCTCCCGGAGGGGGCAAAAACACAACAAAACTGTATTTGCACAAAAATTGTCGTTTTTTGGCCGAACTTCACTATTTTTGGGTAAATCGGGTGCTCTAAGCACGATTTTGACACTTTTAAAACGATTTTATTACGATTTTCACCAAATTTTCACCACTTCTTGACGGAGCGTTTGTTTACCACATCTTCACTTGTCAGCACCCAGGTGACAATATACAGGGATAACTGGCTTGTGGCCGCCAAGCGTTCATAGCGACGTGGCTTTTTGATCCTTCGATGTCGGCTCTTCCTATCATTGTAAAGCAAAATTTACCAAGCGTAGGATTGTTCACCCTTTCAAGGGAACGTGAGCTGGGTTTAGACCGTCGTGAGACAGGTTAGTTTTACCCTACTGGTGTGCATTGTTTGTCGCTATCTTAACGGAATTCCTGTGCAGTACGAGAGGAACCACAGGTACGGACCACTGGCTCAATACTAGTTCGAACGGACTATGGTATGACGCTACGTCCGCTGGATTATGCCTGAACGCCTCTAAGGTCGTATCCAATCCGAGCTGATAGCGCTTCTTATACCCATTAGGTGGTCGTAAGCTAGCGGGCCTAACAACCCTCCGAGAACCGTCCGTGCTGTCCATTGGCACACTGGCGTCTCATCCCCGCTTACTACTAGGCCGCAAAGGGCGGGTTCGCGCTGCACGTGTTAGTACCATACATGTTGGGAACACCGGTGGACGAGCTTGCCGACTGTGGATATCACTAGTTTCGACACCTACGACCGCCCGCAAACGACGGGACTACAGGCTGGGAGCTTCAAGTTGTAGAGATGCGTTCGCATCGATCCTCTCAGGCGACCCATGCTTGGTGGTTAGTGCTTGCGCGTGCGCGCCCCGTGTGTGCTGGAATTGGCCAACCAGTGCACATTGGTGGTGCGTACCGTGACTTGCACCATGTGACGAGAGTGTTGAAGAACACTGTGTGGTGACTCTATGCCTATGTGATGGGGTGCTTGTAACACACGACCGAACCGACGGCTCGTTGGATGGTCACGACAGTGTGGTGCAGGTGCGCCCATGTGTAACGAATACATTGAGTGCCGTTGGAGGTTAGCGGTTGGTTGGTTGCATGCTACAACTTCGCGTTGTACATGGGCTGGCCGCTGCGCTTCCTTCGGGTTGCCACTTGATGTTGATAGGGTTGATGTATTGTGTTCGTTGACTTTTGGTTCATTCCAAAAGTCTTCGGACTTAGATAATTTTACAAGTGTCGGCGCTCTCGGACCGAAAATAAGAAGACAACTAAGAAGAAAAAGAGAAAGAAGCTAATAGTGGAAAGTATTCTTCTTCAAAGAAGGAACAAAAATTTTACAAGTGTTGAAAAATTTCCTAAGTCCAAAAAATTTTCTAAGTCCAGAAAATTTTCTAAGTCCCACAAAATGGAACATGATGAAGAAGATACAGAAGTTGAAAATTTTTCTAAGTCCAAAAAATTTTCTAAGTCCAGAAAATTTTCTAAGTCCAAAGTGTTGGAACAATTTCCAAAGGCCCATAGGTTGCACTGAATTTTCCTAAGTTGGCCACAAGTACCCATGAGGTATCGAGAAGGTTCACCCGAAGGACATAATATGTCCCAAAGTACCGATAGAGCACCCACAAAGAGCACTTAATTGGCCTAAGTTGGCCAAAAGTACCGATAGAGTACCCACAAGTAGCACTGAGTTGGCCTAAGTTGGCCAAAAGTACCGATAGAGTACCCACAAATAGCACCGAATGGGCCTAAGTTGGCCAAAAGTACCGATAAGGTACCCACAAGAAGCACTGAGTTGGCCTAAGTTGGCCAAAAGTACCGATAGAGTACCCACAAATAGCACCCAGTTGGCCTAAGTTGGCCAAAAGTACCGATAGAGCACCCAAAAGTAGCACCCAATTGGCCTATGTTGGCCAAAAGTACCGATAGAGTACCCACAAATAGCACCCAGTTGGCCTAAGTTGGCCAAAAGTACCGATAGAGCACCCACAAGTAGCACCCAATTGGCCTATGTTGGCCAAAAGTACCGATAGAGTACCCACAAGTAGCACTGAGTTGGCCTAAGTTGGCCAAAAGTACTGATAGAGTACCCACAAATAGCACCGAATGGGCCTAACATGGCCAAAAGTACCGATAGAGTACCCACAAATAGCACCGAATGGGCCTAACATGGCCAAAAGTACCGATAGAGCACCCACATATAGCACCCCATTGGCCTAAGTTGGCCAAAAGTACCGATAGAGTACCCACAAAGAGCACCCAATTGGCCTAAGTTGGCCAAAAGTACCGCCAAGTAGCACCATAGAGGCCCGAGTAGAGCGAAATGTGGGCCAAATTGAACATTTGAAAATTTTTACAAGTCCAGAAAATTTTCTAAGTCCAGAAAATTTTCTAAGTCCAAAGAGTTGGACAAATTTCCTTAGGCCCAAAGGTTGCACTGAATGTTCCTAAGTTGGCCATCAGTACCCATGAAGTATAGCGAAGGTTCACCCGAAAGACACAATACGCCCTAAAGTACCCACAGAGTACCCACAAGTTGCACCCAATTGGCCTAAGTTGGCCAGAAGTACCGACAAGTACCACCATAGAAGCCCGAGTAGAGCGAAATGTGGGCCAAAGTACCGAGTAGTTGCCACAAATGCCCAAATGGATACCAAAATGTGGTACCAAGCACCTAACTGTTGCAACAAATGCTAGCTTTCTGAGCAAAAGCTGTGGACCAATTTCGTAGAAGAACCGCCTAGGCGAAAAGGCAAAAATCGCCGAAGCTGGCCCGCTCGCAGAGCTCGCGGGCCAGGAGATACTCATAGGGCGCTTTACTAGAGTGGGGAACTTGAGAATTTTTGTGTCCGAGACTTTGGGCAACTTCGCGGCCGCCCCCTTAAAGTAAAAGATTTTCTCTGGGTGCCTAAAATTCGCAATTCCCGCAAAGTCGGGAAGACGTTAAAGTTTTTGCCCAAAAAATGGCCATCGATTTAAGGTGATTTTCCAATAAGAAAATGCTTCCTATTTTGAATTTTTTCGAATATTTCCTAAACTAAGCGTCGGAGCACATGGCCGTGGAGGAACTTTTGGTAGCTTTTGGCAAGGGCTATCGGATGAAATAATGCGAAAGGCCATCGGAGCGATATTGGATTAATGCGGGCCCATAAACGTACCTAAGAAGTGAAAATTGGTACCATGGCCCAAGGTTGCAAGAAATGCTTGAGTGTTAACCATCATCGGTACCAAGTACCTAGGTTATATCGAGTGCGTAGATGGAAGTCGGTACCAAAGGGAAACCTTCCTAGGCTAGGTGCACGCAAGTGAGTATGGATCGATCAGTAGAAAGATGGGAAGCCCAAGGAAACCTTCCTAGGCTAGGTGCACGCAAGTGAGTATGGATCGATCAGTAGAAAGATGGGAAGCCATAGGAAACCTTCCTAGGCTAGGTGCACGCAAGTGAGTATGGATCGATCAGTAGAAAGATGGGAAGCCATAGGAAACCTTCCTAGGCTAGGTGCACGCAAGTGAGTATGGATCGATCAGTAGAAAGATGGGAAGCCCAAGGAAACCTTCCTAGGCTAGGTGCACGCAAGTGAGTATGGATCGATCAGTAGAAAGATGGGAAGCCATAGGAAACCTTCCTAGGCTAGGTGCACGCAAGTGAGTATGGATCGATCAGTAGAAAGATGGGAAGCCATAGGAAACCTTCCTAGGCTAGGTGCACGCAAGTGAGTATGGATCGATCAGTAGAAAGATGGGAAGCCATAGGAAACCTTCCTAGGCTAGGTGCACGCAAGTGAGTATGGATCGATCAGTAGAAAGATGGGAAGCCCAAGGAAACCTTCCTAGGCTAGGTGCACGCAAGTGAGTATGGATCGATCAGTAGAAAGATGGGAAGCCCAAGGAAACCTTCCTAGGCTAGGTGCACGCAAGTGAGTATGGATCGATCAGTAGAAAGATGGGAAGCCATAGGAAACCTTCCTAGGCTAGGTGCACGCAAGTGAGTATGGATCGATCAGTAGAAAGATGGGAAGCCATAGGAAACCTTCCTAGGCTAGGTGCACGCAAGTGAGTATGGATCGATCAGTAGAAAGATGGGAAGCCATAGGAAACCTTCCTAGGCTAGGTGCACGCAAGTGAGTATGGATCGATCAGTAGAAAGATGGGAAGCCATAGGAAACCTTCCTAGGCTAGGTGCACGCAAGTGAGTATGGATCGATCAGTAGAAAGATGGGAAGCCATAGGAAACCTTCCTAGGCTAGGTGCACGCAAGTGAGTATGGATCGATCAGTAGAAAGATGGGAAGCCATAGGAAACCTTCCTAGGCTAGGTGCACGCAAGTGAGTATGGATCGATCAGTAGAAAGATGGGAAGCCATAGGAAACCTTCCTAGGCTAGGTGCACGCAAGTGAGTATGGATCGATCAGTAGAAAGATGGGAAGCCCAAGGAAACCTTCCTAGGCTAGGTGCACGCAAGTGAGTATGGATCGATCAGTAGAAAGATGGGAAGCCATAGGAAACCTTCCTAGGCTAGGTGCACGCAAGTGAGTATGGATCGATCAGTAGAAAGATGGGAAGCCCAAGGAAACCTTCCTAGGCTAGGTGCACGCAAGTGAGTATGGATCGATCAGTAGAAAGATGGGAAGCCATAGGAAACCTTCCTAGGCTAGGTGCACGCAAGTGAGTATGGATCGATCAGTAGAAAGATGGGAAGCCATAGGAAACCTTCCTAGGCTAGGTGCACGCAAGTGAGTATGGATCGATCAGTAGAAAGATGGGAAGCCATAGGAAACCTTCCTAGGCTAGGTGCACGCAAGTGAGTATGGATCGATCAGTAGAAAGATGGGAAGCCATAGGAAACCTTCCTAGGCTAGGTGCACGCAAGTGAGTATGGATCGATCAGTAGAAAGATGGGAAGCCATAGGAAACCTTCCTAGGCTAGGTGCACGCAAGTGAGTATGGATCGATCAGTAGAAAGATGGGAAGCCATAGGAAACCTTCCTAGGCTAGGTGCACGCAAGTGAGTATGGATCGATCAGTAGAAAGATGGGAAGCCCAAGGAAACCTTCCTAGGCTAGGTGCACGCAAGTGAGTATGGATCGATCAGTAGAAAGATGGGAAGCCATAGGAAACCTTCCTAGGCTAGGTGCACGCAAGTGAGTATGGATCGATCAGTAGAAAGATGGGAAGCCATAGGAAACCTTCCTAGGCTAGGTGCACGCAAGTGAGTATGGATCGATCAGTAGAAAGATGGGAAGCCCAAGGAAACCTTCCTAGGCTAGGTGCACGCAAGTGAGTATGGATCGATCAGTAAAAAGATGGGAAGCCATAGGAAACCTTCCTAGGCTAGGTGCACGCAAGTGAGTATGGATCGATCAGTAGAAAGATGGGAAGCCATAGGAAACCTTCCTAGGCTAGGTGCACGCAAGTGAGTATGGATCGATCAGTAGAAAGATGGGAAGCCATAGGAAACCTTCCTAGGCTAGGTGCACGCAAGTGAGTATGGATCGATCAGTAGAAAGATGGGAAGCCCAAGGAAACCTTCCTAGGCTAGGTGCACGCAAGTGAGTATGGATCGATCAGTAGAAAGATGGGAAGCCATAGGAAACCTTCCTAGGCTAGGTGCACGCAAGTGAGTATGGATCGATCAGTAGAAAGATGGGAAGCCATAGGAAACCTTCCTAGGCTAGGTGCACGCAAGTGAGTATGGATCGATCAGTAGAAAGATGGGAAGCCCAAGGAAACCTTCCTAGGCTAGGTGCACGCAAGTGAGTATGGATCGATCAGTAAAAAGATGGGAAGCCATAGGAAACCTTCCTAGGCTAGGTGCACGCAAGTGAGTATGGATCGATCAGTAGAAAGATGGGAAGCCATAGGAAACCTTCCTAGGCTAGGTGCACGCAAGTGAGTATGGATCGATCAGTAGAAAGATGGGAAGCCATAGGAAACCTTCCTAGGCTAGGTGCACGCAAGTGAGTATGGATCGATCAGTAGAAAGATGGGAAGCCATAGGAAACCTTCCTAGGCTAGGTGCACGCAAGTGAGTATGGATCGATCAGTAAAAAGATGGGAAGCCATAGGAAACCTTCCTAGGCTAGGTGCACGCAAGTGAGTATGGATCGATCAGTAGAAAGATGGGAAGCCATAGGAAACCTTCCTAGGCTAGGTGCACGCAAGTGAGTATGGATCGATCAGTAGAAAGATGGGAAGCCATAGGAAACCTTCCTAGGCTAGGTGCACGCAAGTGAGTATGGATCGATCAGTAGAAAGATGGGAAGCCATAGGAAACCTTCCTAGGCTAGGTGCACGCAAGTGAGTATGGATCGATCAGTAGAAAGATGGGAAGCCCAAGGAAACCTTCCTAGGCTAGGTGCACGCAAGTGAGTATGGATCGATCAGTAGAAAGATGGGAAGCCATAGGAAACCTTCCTAGGCTAGGTGCACGCAAGTGAGTATGGATCGATCAGTAGAAAGATGGGAAGCCATAGGAAACCTTCCTAGGCTAGGTGCACGCAAGTGAGTATGGATCGATCAGTAGAAAGATGGGAAGCCCAAGGAAACCTTCCTAGGCTAGGTGCACGCAAGTGAGTATGGATCGATCAGTAGAAAGATGGGAAGCCATAGGAAACCTTCCTAGGCTAGGTGCACGCAAGTGAGTATGGATCGATCAGTAGAAAGATGGGAAGCCATAGGAAACCTTCCTAGGCTAGGTGCACGCAAGTGAGTATGGATCGATCAGTAGAAAGATGGGAAGCCATAGGAAACCTTCCTAGGCTAGGTGCACGCAAGTGAGTATGGATCGATCAGTAGAAAGATGGGAAGCCCAAGGAAACCTTCCTAGGCTAGGTGCACGCAAGTGAGTATGGATCGATCAGTAAAAAGATGGGAAGCCAAAGGAAACCTTCCTAGGCTAGGTGCACGCAAGTGAGTATGGATCGATCAGTAGAAAGATGGGAAGCCATAGGAAACCTTCCTAGGCTAGGTGCACGCA
The DNA here is from genome assembly GCF_943734845.2 of Anopheles funestus. Lineage (NCBI taxonomy): Eukaryota > Metazoa > Arthropoda > Insecta > Diptera > Culicidae > Anopheles > Anopheles funestus. The sequence continues at coordinate 35,092 of NW_026045085.1, read as the reverse complement.
AGTGAGTATGGATCGATCAGTAGAAAGATGGGAAGCCATAGGAAACCTTCCTAGGCTAGGTGCACGCAAGTGAGTATGGATCGATCAGTAGAAAGATGGGAAGCCATAGGAAACCTTCCTAGGCTAGGTGCACGCAAGTGAGTATGGATCGATCAGTAGAAAGTGGGAAGCCCAGTACCAAATGCCCTAGTGAAGACCGTAAACGAATATCATGAACCGAGAAGGAGCACCAAATGCCCTAGTGAAGACCGTAAACGAATATCATGAACCGATAAGGAGCACCAAATGCCCTAGTGAAGACCGTAAACGAATATCATGAACCGAGAAGTAGCAACGAATGCCTGAAAAAGTACCAAGTCCACGGTATAGAGTAACGAGAGTTAACCGCCGTGATGTATGCAATGAGGGCAGCCATTGCATGGGTTCTGGACTTGGTTCGCGAATAACTTTTTTGCTAGACATCGGACAAAGTTGACGTGGAAGAACGAAATGTAGCATTTGGTGCCACCTATCCAAAACTTTTTCAAGATTGAAGATCCGATCGATACAGCCTGAGTTATAGGCAAAAGTTGGTGCAAAATTGAGCATTTTTAATGGTGAAAAATCGGTACTCCTCGAATAGCTCCTGTTGGAAGCATCGGACCACATGGTCGTGGAGGAACATATTGTAGCGCGCGGTGTCAAGTATCGACACCCAAAACCGCATGTCCGATGGACGGAAAATGACCAAGTTATAGTGAAAACTTGGTTGCACCAAATTCCCGAAGAAGTGCAACGAGAAGGTGAATGCGATGGTTGTTCGTCGAATAGCTCCGGCCACAGACATGGTAGCGATTAGTGGTGCATGGAAGAAATCTAGCCACAAGTGCCATCTACCCATGGCCAGAAGAAAGTGTGGCCATATCTTGGATACCGGCGGAGCTATGGGGCAAATATGGGCCAAAAATGGTGCAAGTTGGACCAAAAATCTGAAAAAGTACCTAGGTAAATGCGATGGTTGTTCGTCGAATAGCTCCGGCCACAGACATGGTAGCGATTAGTGGTGCATGGAAGAAATCTAGCCACAAGTGCCATCTACCCATGGCCAGAAGAAAGTGTGGCCATATCTTGGATACCGGCGGAGCTATGGGGCAAATATGGGCCAAAAATGGTGCAAGTTGGACCAAAAATCCGAAAAAGTACCTAGGTAAATGCGATGGTTGTTCGTCGAATAGCTCCGGCCAGAGACATGGTAGCGATTAGTGGTGCATGGAAGAAATCTAGCCACAAGTGCCATCTACCCATGGCCAGAAGAAAGTGTGGCCATATCTTGGATACCGGCGGAGCTATGGGGCAAATACGGGCCAACAATGGTGCCAGGTGGACCAAAAATCCGACCAAGTGCGCGAGGCGCTTTCGTGAATAGCTCCGGCCACAGACATGGTAGCGATTAGTGGTGCATGGAAGAAATCTAGCCACAAGTGCCATCTACCCATGGCCAGAAGAAAGTGTGGCCATATCTTGGATACCGGCGGAGCTATGGGGCAAATATGGGCCAAAAATGGTGCAAGTTGGACCAAAAATCTGAAAAAGTACCTAGGTAAATGCGATGGTTGTTCGTCGAATAGCTCCGGCCACAGACATGGTAGCGATTAGTGGTGCATGGAAGAAATCTAGCCACAAGTGCCATCTACCCATGGCCAGAAGAAAGTGTGGCCATATCTTGGATACCGGCGGAGCTATGGGGCAAATATGGGCCAAAAATGGTGCACGTTGGACCAAAAATCCGAAAAAGTACCTAGGTAAATGCGATGGTTGTTCGTCGAATAGCTCCGGCCACAGACATGGTAGCGATTAGTGGTGCATGGAAGAAATCTAGCCACAAGTGCCATCTACCCATGGCCAGAAGAAAGTGTGGCCATATCTTGGATACCGGCGGAGCTATGGGGCAAATATGGGCCAAAAATGGTGCAAGTTGGACCAAAAATCCGACCAAGTGCGCGAGACGCTTTCGTGAATAGCTCCGGCCACAGACATGGTAGCGATTAGTGGTGCATGGAAGAAATCTAGCCACAAGTGCCATCTACCCATGGCCAGAAGAAAGTGTGGCCATATCTTGGATACCGGCGGAGCTATGGGGCAAATATGGGCCAAAAATGGTGCAAGTTGGACCAAAAATCCGACCAAGTGCGCGAGGCGCTTTCGTGAATAGCTCCGGCCACAGACATGGTAGCGATTAGTGGTGCATGGAAGAAATCTAGCCACAAGTGCCATCTACCCATGGCCAGAAGAAAGTGTGGCCATATCTTGGATACCGGCGGAGCTATGGGGCAAATATGGGCCAAAAATGGTGCAAGTTGGACCAAAAATCCGAAAAAGTACCTAGGTAAATGCGATGGTTGTTCGTCGAATAGCTCCGGCCAGAGACATGGTAGCGATTAGTGGTGCATGGAAGAAATCTAGCCACAAGTGCCATCTACCCATGGCCAGAACAAAGTGTGGCCATATCTTGGATACCGGCGGAGCTATGGGGCAAATACGGGCCAACAATGGTGCCAGGTGGACCAAAAATCCGACCAAGTGCGCGAGGCGCTTTCGTGAATAGCTCCGGCCACAGACATGGTAGCGATTAGTGGTGCATGGAAGAAATCTAGCCACAAGTGCCATCTACCCATGGCCAGAAGAAAGTGTGGCCATATCTTGGATACCGGCGGAGCTATGGGGCAAATATGGGCCAAAAATGGTGCAAGTTGGACCAAAAATCCGAAAAAGTACCTAGGTAAATGCGATGGTTGTTCGTCGAATAGCTCCGGCCACAGACATGGTAGCGATTAGTGGTGCATGGAAGAAATCTAGCCACAAGTGCCATCTACCCATGGCCAGAAGAAAGTGTGGCGCTATCTTGGATACCGGCGGAGCTATGGGGCAAATATGGGCCAAAAATGGTGCCAGGTGGACCAAAAATCCGACCAAGTGCGCAAGGCGCTTTCGTGAATAGCTCCGGCCACAGACATGGTAGCGATTAGTGGTGCATGGACGAAATCTAGCCACAAGTGCCATCTAGCCATGGCCAGAAGAAAGTGTGGCCATATCTTGGATACCGGCGGAGCTATGGGGCAAATATGGGCCAAAAATGGTGCAAGTTGGACCAAAAATCCGACCAAGTGCGCAAGGCGCTTTCGTGAATAGCTCCGGCCACAGACATGGTAGCGATTAGTGGTGCATGGAAGAAATCTAGCCACAAGTGCCATCTACCCATGGCCAGAAGAAAGTGTGGCGCTATCTTGGATACCGGCGGAGCTATGGGGCAAATATGGGCCAAAAATGGTGCCAGGTGGACCAAAAATCCGACCAAGTGCGCAAGGCGCTTTCGTGAATAGCTCCGGCCACAGACATGGTAGCGATTAGTGGTGCATGGAAGAAATCTAGCCACAAGTGCCATCTACCCATGGCCAGAAGAAAGTGTGGCGCTATCTTGGATACCGGCGGAGCTATGGGGCAAATATGGGCCAAAAATGGTGCCAGGTGGACCAAAAATCCGACCAAGTGCGCAAGGCGCTTTCGTGAATAGCTCCGGCCACAGACATGGTAGCGATTAGTGGTGCATGGAAGAAATCTAGCCACAAGTGCCATCTACCCATGGCCAGAAGAAAGTGTGGCGCTATCTTGGATACCGGCGGAGCTATGGGGCAAATATGGGCCAAAAATGGTGCCAGGTGGACCAAAAATCCGACCAAGTGCGCAAGGCGCTTTCGTGAATAGCTCCGGCCACAGACATGGTAGCGATTAGTGGTGCATGGTAGAAATCTAGCCACAAGTGCCATCTACCCATGGCCAGAAGAAAGTGTGGCCATATCTTGGATACCGGCGGAGCTATGGGGCAAATACGGGCCAACAATGGTGCCAGGTGGACCAAAAATCCGACCAAGTGCGCGAGGCGCTTTCGTGAATAGCTCCGGCCACAGACATGGTAGCGATTAGTGGTGCATGGAAGAAATCTAGCCACAAGTGCCATCTACCCATGGCCAGAAGAAAGTGTGGCCATATCTTGGATACCGGCGGAGCTATGGGGCAAATATGGGCCAAAAATGGTGCTAGTTGGACCAAAAATCCGAAAAAGTACCTTGGTAAATGCGATGGTTGTTCGTCGAATAGCTCCGGCCACAGACATGGTAGCGATTAGTGGTGCATGGAAGAAATCTAGCCACAAGTGCCATCTACCCATGGCCAGAAGAAAGTGTGGCGCTATCTTGGATACCGGCGGAGCTATGGGGCAAATATGGGCCAAAAATGGTGCCAGGTGGACCAAAAATCCGACCAAGTGCGCAAGGCGCTTTCGTGAATAGCTCCGGCCACAGACATGGTAGCGATTAGTGGTGCATGGACGAAATCTAGCCACAAGTGCCATCTAGCCATGGCCAGAAGAAAGTGTGGCCATATCTTGGATACCGGCGGAGCTATGGGGCAAATATGGGCCAAAAATGGTGCAAGTTGGACCAAAAATCCGAAAAAGTACCTAGGTAAATGCGATGGTTGTTCGTCGAATAGCTCCGGCCACAGACATGGTAGCGATTAGTGGTGCATGGAAGAAATCTAGCCACAAGTGCCATCTACCCATGGCCAGAAGAAAGTGTGGCCATATCTTGGATACCGGCGGAGCTATGGGGCAAATACGGGCCAAAAATGGGTAAAATTCGACGGTTCAAAGCCAAGGGTAAATTTTTTTATTCCTCTAATAACTTCTAGCACAGACATTGAATCGGTTGGTGATGTATGGATGAAATGTAGCAAACAGTTGGAACTACCCATAAAATCTTAAAGATTGACGATCCAATGTATAGAACCGGAGTAATGTGCGATACTTGGAGAAAAATCGAGTGAAAAATTAACTATAAACTGTTTTTGGCCCATAACTCGAATACTAGACATCGGAAGGGGGGGTCGTAGAACGATTTTTTGTTGCCCTATCGATTCCCTATCGAACGAGCAAAAGTTGTTTTTTTGACCAAAAAGGACCCCTACTCTAGTAAAATTGGCCTGATTTTACTAGTCCCCGGTACCCGTACAGGCAAAATGAGCAAAATGCTCAAGTATGAATGGTTTTTGGCCCATAACTCGAATACTAGACGTCGCAGGGGGGTGTCATGGAACAATTTTTGGTAGCCCTTGAAATTATCTATCGAATGACATATACTTGATTTTTTGACCAAAAAGCTCCTAGACTAGTAAAAATCGCATCATTTTACTAGAGTCGGGTACCCTGGACGAAAAACCGCTTAAGTTGCGGTTTTTGGCTAATAACTCGAATACTAGGCGTCGGAGGGGGGTGCCGTAGAACAATTTTTGGTAGCCCTTGAAATTATCTATCGAATGACATATACTTGATTTTTGGCCAAAAAGTTCCCTAGACTAGTAAAAATCGCATCATTTTACTAGAGTCGGGTACCCTGGACGAAAAACCGCTATAGTTGCGGTTTTTGGCTAATAACTCTAATACTAGACGTCGGAGGGGGGTGTCGTGGAACAATTTTTGGTAGCCCTTGAAATTATCTATCGAATGACATATACTTGATTTTTGGCCAAAAAGTTCCCTAGACTAGTAAAAATCGCATCATTTTACTAGAGTCGGGTACCCTGGACGAAAAACCGCTTAAGTTGCGGTTTTTGGCTAATAACTCGAATACTAGACGTCGCAGGGGGGTGTCGTGGAACAATTTTTGGTAGCCCTTGAAATTATCTATCGAATGACATATACTTGATTTTTTGACCAAAAAGTTCCTAGACTAGTAAAAATCGCATCATTTTACTAGAGTCGGGTACCCTGTACGAAAAACCGCTATAGTTGCGGTTTTTGGCCAATAACTCGAATACTAGACGTCGGAGGGGGGTGCCGTAGAACAATTTTTTGTAGCCCTTGAAATTACCTTTCGAATGATATATAGTGGTTTTTTGGTCAAACAGTGACCCCGAGACTAGTAACCCTCCATACACAAAACCGCCTAAAAAGTTTTGGTTTTGCAAAATTTTGAAAAGTGCGTCAAAAAAATTTTTTCAAAAAGTACCAAATCGTGATCAGAACTCACTATAGACCATAAAAAGTGAAATCCGATGGTCATTTGCAACACTTGGTCAATCGAGAAAAATTTCACTTTTTTACTAGAGTCGGGTACCCTGAACGAAAAATCGCTCAAGTGATGGTTTTTGGCCAATAACTCGAATACTAGACGTCGGAGGGGGGTGCCGTAGAACAATTTTTTGTAGCCCTTGAAATTACCTTTCGAATGATATATAGTGGTTTTTTGGTCAAACAGTGACCCCGAGACTAGTAACCCTCCATACACAAAACCGCCTACAAAAACTTTGTTTTGAAAAATTTTGAAAAGTTCAAAAAAATTTTTTTTTCAAAAACTACTAAAACGTGATAAGAACTTACTATAGACCATGAAAAGTGATATCCGATGATAATTTGCAAAAGTTGGTAACTAGTAAAAAATTTCACTTTTTTACTAGAGTCGGTGCAACGAGAAAAAAAAAGTCCGTGATGGAGAAAAATGGCACGTTTTCCACGCCTGTACGCTTTCGTTTTCTATATAGGGGGTAGGTGAGCCAGAAGCATGAATTTGACTGAGTACGTATCTTTATGAATTGGGCCCTTCTAAATCGATTGAGACTACCCCCAGGACGATCGGACGACTGCTTCTGGCTCAAAATGTGGTTTTTAGATTTTGATCGTCAATTATGAGAGAAAAAATCGATTAGAAGTAAAGATACGAAATGCTTGGTCTAAGTTGGGAAACGACTTCGGATATTTGTTGGACGTTGTCGTAGAAGGTCCGAGGACCAAGGAAAAGTGATTTCCAAGTGGATTTATGCACTATTAGTCGATGGTAAGATGTGAAATTAGTAGAACTTACCATACAGTTTGCGAAGTTGAAGCAATCGGTTGGTGAAGATGGTACTGTCTGTCCAATTTGGTGGTTCGGAATGAGTGAAACGATGTTGATGATGGATAGACGTTCCGATTGCCCCCGATCGGGGAACATATAGTGGTCTTTAAGGTCCAAGTACCTATGTTTTGGTAAGCAGAACTGAGAGTTAAAGGATGAAAGTCGGCCATTCCTAATATCATCCTATCGGTGGTTCGCGAGTTGTTTGAGGACCGGAGCAGCTCGCGATGAAACGGTCCTAGGGTATTGGTTATCCATCCAAGGAAGAGTAAATGCGATCCTAGATGTGTGTCGTTGGCCGTTCTACCGGTATCGCCTATCGATGAGATATCGACGGGCATGCCTTACTCGAAAGTTGAATTCTAGGATCGATGGTCAAACAGACCTATGAGAGATAAACCAAACTGAACACGTATTGATGTCGGCTTTTCCTATCATTTGATGCCGCAGGTTGTTTAGGGACCGGAGCAACTTGCGGCCGAGACGGTCCCCGGGGGTTTCTTTCTCCAAGGAGTGGAAACTATTAAGCAAGAGTTGTAGCAAGATACGATCCTCTGATGTGTCGTTGGCCGTTCATGCGGTATCGCCTGTCGATGAGATATCGATGGGCATGCCTTACTCTACCGACCTTCTAATTGAGAGTATTAATCAGGGATCGATGGTCAAACAAGACCAATGAGCGATAAACCAAACTGAACACGTATTGATGTCGGCTTTTCCTATCATTTGATGCCGCAGGTTGTTTAGGGACCGGAGCAGCTTGCGGCCGAGACGGTCCCCGGGGGTTTCTTTCTCCAAGGAGAAGAAACGATTAAGCAAAAGTTGTAGCAAGATACGATCCTCTGATGTGTCGTTGGCCGTTCAAGCGGTATCGCCTGTCGATGAGATATCGATGGGCATGCCTTACTCTCCCGACTGGATTACTGAGAGTTTAATCAGGGATCGATGGTCAAACAGACCAATGAGCGATAAACCAAACTGAACACATATTGATGTCGGCATTTCCTATCATTTGTCGCAGGTTGTTTAGGGACCGGAGCAGCTTGCGACCGAGACGGTCCCCGGGGGTTTCTTTCTCTAAGGAGTGGAAACGATTAAGCAAAAGTCGTAGCAATAATCGATCACCTGATGTGTCGTTGGCCGTTCTTGCGGTATCGCCTGTCGATGAGATATCGATGGGCATGCCTTACTCTCCTGACTGTTTAATTGAGAGTTATAATCAGGGATCGATGGTCAAAAAGACCAATGAGCGATAAACCAAACTGAACACATATTGATGTCGGCATTTCCTATCATTTGTCGCAGGTTGTTTGGGGACCGGAGCAGCTTGCGACCGAGACGGTCCCTTCCCGAAAGATGGTGAACCGAGTCGTCTGGCGTAAAAACCGGACGACTCGAAAGGGCTTGACCCTTTCAAGTGAGCGATAATCACATTCTACGCTCAGTTCGACAGCTACAAGGCAATCACTCGCTATGTTCAGAGCTAATACATGCAACATGCCGGCATTGTTTCCACCGACGCATGGATTCAAGACTGGTGCACTTATTAGTTAAACCGTTCGCCTCCGGGTGTTTCGAGTTCAAGTCTGGATGAGGATTGTTCTTGCTGGTAATAGCTTGAGCCCCTGAATAAGGGGTCGAAGCGTACATCTTGAGACCATGTACAACATATTACCAAATCGGCACCATGGGTTCGGGTGCAAGTGATGTAACCGTGAAAGATGTTGAGCAGCCCAACATCGGTTTACACACGCATAATAGGAAGGCAGCGCTGTCGACTGGTCAGTCGTGTAAGAAGTGTGCATTATCGATCACAAATATATTGGTGATCTGTAGGTTGCGCATACACCATGCCCGGTGTAAAGTGCCGTGGTCCCCCCCGGGGGGCTGCATCAAACCGTTCGCCACGCGAACTACCCAATGGAACGAACTCGATGCATTTAATAAGAAGAAGAGATGATAATGAAACACGGTCGATTAAAGAGTTGAAAACGTTGAAATACCTATAAGCAAGTCTTAAGTTGGTGGTGACCGTTACGCCCCAACAAATTGGTGCCTTACCCTACACCAAAGAGCCATTCAACATGGTTCAAGTGAGCGATAATCACATTCTACGCTCAGTTCGACAGCTGCAAGGCAATCACTCGCTAAGTTCAGAGCTAATACATGCAACATGCCGGCATTGTTTCCACCGACGCATGGATTCAAGACTGGTGCACTTATTAGTTAAACCGTTCGCCTCCGGGTGTTTCGAGTTCAAGTCTGGATGAGGATTGTTCTTGCTGGTAATAGCTTGAGCCCCTGAATAAGGGGCCGAAGCGTACATCTTGAGTAAATGTACAACATATTACCAAATCGGCACCGTGGGTTCTGGTGCAAGTGATGTAACCGTGAAAGATGTTGAGCAGCCCAACATCGGTTTACACACGCATAATAGGAAGGCAGCGCTGTCGACTGGTCAGTCGTGTAAGAAGTGTGCATTATCGATCTCCAATATATGAGCTCAGTATGACAGCCCAATTGGTAATCCTCGGGACCTCCAGAAAGGAAGCTGGATGAGGATTACCAAATCGAAAGTTGATAAGTGTAGTGGTACCACTTAGTCAACTTGTATCCCGAAAGATGGTGAACCGAGTCGTCTGGCGTAAAAACCGGACGACTCGAAAGGGCTTGACCCTTTCAAGTGAGCGATAATCACATTCTACGCTCAGTTCGACAGCTACAAGGCAATCACTCGCTATGTTCAGAGCTAATACATGCAACATGCCGGCATTGTTTCCACCGACGCATGGATTCAAGACTGGTGCACTTATTAGTTAAACCGTTCGCCTCCGGGTGTTTCGAGTTCAAGTCTGGATGAGGATTGATCTTGCTGGTAATAGCTTGAGCCCCTGAATAAGGGGTCGAAGCGTACATCTTGAGACCATGTACAACATATTACCAAATCGGCACCATGGGTTCGGGTGCAAGTGATGTAACCGTGAAAGATGTTGAGCAGCCCAACATCGGTTTACACACGCATAATAGGAAGGCAGCGCTGTCGACTGGTCAGTCGTGTAAGAAGTGTGCATTATCGATCACAAATATATTGGTGATCTGTAGGTTGCGCATACACCATGCCCGGTGTAAAGTGCCGTGGTCCCCCCCGGGGGGCTGCATCAAACCGTTCGCCACGCGAACTACCCAATGGAACGAACTCGATGCATTTAATAAGAAGAAGAGATGATAATGAAACACGGTCGATTTAAGAGTTGAAAACGTTGAAATGCCTATAAGCAAGTCTTAAGTTGGTGGTGACCGTTACGCCCCAACAAATTGGTGCCTTACCCTACACCAAAGAGCCATTCAACATGGTTCAAGTGAGCGATAATCACGCTCTACGCTCAGTATGACAGCTGCAAGGCAATCACTCGCTAAGTTCAGAGCTAATACATGCAACACGCCGGCATTGTTTCCACCGACGCATGGATTCAAGACTGGTGCACTTATTAGTTAAACCGTTCGCCTCCGGGTGTTTCGAGTTCAAGTCTGGATGAGGATTGTTCTTGCTGGTAATAGCTTGAGCCCCTGAATAAGGGGCCGAAGCGTACATCTTGAGAGTAAATGTACAACATATTACCAAATCGGCACCGTGGGTTCTGGTGCAAGTGATGTAACCATGAAAGATGTTGAGCAGCCCAACATCGGTTTACACACGCATAAGGGGTTTATTGTTATCTGTAGGTTGCGCATACACCATACCCGGTGTAAAGTGCCGTGGTCCCCCAGGGGGCTGCATCAAAACGTTCGCCATGCGAACTACCCAATGGAACGAACTCGATGTATTGAAAGAGATGAACAATTAATAGCGAGAATAGGGGCCCGGAAGCAATTCCGCGGCCCTACGGTCGATTCAAGAGTTGAAACGTTGTACAATCGTGGATAGCACCTAGTGCTAATATGGTGAGAGATAATGTGTGAGGAAATTTAGTTTCCTAAAGTTTAGTTAGTGGTTTCCGTTGTGCCCTAACAAACTTAAAGTTGGTGGTGACCGTTACACCCCAACAAATTGGTGCCTTACCCAACACCAAAGAGCCATTCCATATGGTTCTAGAGAGAGAGAGTTGTGTGGAAATTTATTTCCCACTAAGCGAGTGTGTGTCTGTAGTGGAACGAATTCTGGTTGATCCTACCAGTAATATACGCTTGTCTCAAAGGTTAAGCCATGCATGTCTAAGTACAAACATAAATGAATGTGAAACCGCATAAGGCTCAGTATAACAGCTATAATTCACAAGATCATCCTACCACTAGTTACTTGGATAACTGTGGAAAATCCAGAGCTAATACATGCAACATGCCGGGACTGTTGCCCTCGCGGGTAGCTGAACTGGTGCACTTATTAGTTAAACCAATCGCCTCCGGGCGGCTTGAGTTGAAGTCTGGATAAGGACGCAGATCGTATGGTCGCTTGTCGACTGACGACAGATCTTTCAAATGTCTGCCCTATCAACTATTGATGGTAGTGTAGAGGACTACCATGGTTGCGACGGGTAACGGGGAATCAGGGTTCGATTCCGGAGAGGGAGCCTGAGAAATGGCTACCACATCCAAGGAAGGCAGCAGGCGCGTAAATTACCCAATCCCAGTACGGGGAGGTAGTGACGAGAAATAACAATATGGACCTCTCTAACGATGGTCCATAATTGGAATGAGTTGAGTATAAATCCTTCAACAAGGATCAAGTGGAGGGCAAGTCTGGTGCCAGCAGCCGCGGTAATTCCAGCTCCACTAGCGTATATTAAAGTTGTTGCGGTTAAAACGTTCGAAGTTGATTGCCCGTCCAGACACGTGACCGCCACGGGCGCCCGGTTACACGCCGGGGCCGTTCGTGCGCGCGCTCACGGCTGCGACTCACAATGGTGTACTTGGGCGTTACTCTGTGAACGAGTACCGTGCTACCGGTTAACTCCGGCGCGGGCTCCTCATGGTGCTCAAGATACTCACATTTACCTTGAACAAATTAGAGTGCTCAAAGCAGGCTAAGACAAAGCGTCCGGCCCCCCCGTGGGGTTGGCGTTGGCCGAGAATAATCTTGCATGGAATAATGGAATATGACCTCGGTTTATACGATTTCGTTGGTTTGTCAGAAACCTAGAGGTAATGATTAACAGAAGTAGTTGGGGGCATTGGTATTACGGCGCGAGAGGTGAAATTCGTAGACCGTCGTAGGACCAACTGAAGCGAAAGCGTTTGCCATGGATGCTTTCTTTAATCAAGAACGAAAGTTAGAGGATCGAAGGCGATTAGATACCGCCCTAGTTCTAACCGTAAACGATGCCAATTAGCAATTGGGAGACGCTACCCCTATTCGGTGCTCTCAGTCGCTTCCGGGAAACCAAAATCGGGTTCCGGGGGAAGTATGGTTGCAAAGTTGAAACTTAAAGGAATTGACGGAAGGGCACCACAAGAAGTGGAGCTTGCGGCTTAATTTGACTCAACACGGGAAAATTTACCAGGTCCAAACTTATCGAGGTAAGACAGATTGATAGCTCTTTCTCAAATTTAAGGGTAGTGGTGCATGGCCGTTCTTAGTTCGTGGAATGATTTGTCTGGTTAATTCCGATAACGAACGTGACTCAAACATGCTAACTAGAACGCTGTCAGCAGTGCGCCTCCGGGCGCACCTGACGTTACAGCCGGGCGGCGCCTTCACGGGCGGTCGTCGGCTACGTTTGCCCTGCTTAGCGGGACAACTTGTGTTTAGCAAGCTGAGAATGAGCGATAACAGGTCCGTGATGCCCTTAGATGTTCTGGGCTGCACGCGTGCTACAATGTGGGTCGCAGCGTGTTCTCGCCAATAGGCGCCCCCATTCCGAGAGGAACGGGAAATCACTAAAATGCCCATCTAGTCGGGATTGGGGACTGCAACGGTCCCCATGAACCTGGAATTTCTAGTAAGCACTAGTCATTAGCTAGTGCTGATTACGTCCCTGCCCTTTGTACACACCGCCCGTCGCTACTACCGATGGATTATTTAGTGAGGTTTCTGGAGGCTTACCTTCCGCGGTTCCTTCGTGAGCTGCAGCTGGCATGGCTGAAGTTGACCGAACTTGATGATTTAGAGGAAGTAAAAGTCGTAACAAGGTTTCCGTAGGTGAACCTGCGGAAGGATCATTACTGATGATCGTCCGCGAGTGACCAACCATGGGCTGCCTTCGGTGTAGCTCGGTCGCTCGCTTGCTATGTGTCAGAATTTGTTGAAAGCCAACTCGTTCGTTGTACACTTTGATGGGTGACCATCACTGTGTCTCCGTGCCGAGCTAGATCTCCCCTAGCCGTAAGGCACTTGAACGCCCCTTCGACGACGAGTTGCATGTGTGTGGTATGTGTCAGAATCTGGTGAAGCTTTCTGCATGTGATGTGCCTTGTGTGGATCCGTGGCCATTGCATTGTGTCTGGTGCTTAGATACCCAGACACTTAGAACGCTTGCGCGGAAAGCAAACTCGATCGTTGTACACTTTGATGGGTGACCATCACTGTGTCTCCGTGCCGTGCTAGATCCCCCCTAGCCGTAAGGCACTTTGAACGCCCCTTCGACGACGAGTTACAAGAGTGTGGTATGTGTCAGAATCTGGTGAAGCTTTCTGCATGTGATGTGCCTTGTGTGGATCCGTGGCCATTGCATTGTGTCTGGTGTGTAGGTACCCAGACACTTAGAACGCTTGCGCGGAAAGCAAACTCGATCGTTGTACACTTTGATGGGCAACCATCACTGTGTCTCCGTGCCGTGCTAGATCTCCCCTAGCCGTAAGGCACTTTGAACGCCCCTTCGACGACGAGTTACAAGAGTGTGGTATGTGTCATAATCTGGTGAAGCTTTCTGCATGTGATGTGCCTTGTGTGGATCCGTGGCCATTGCATTGTGTCTGGTGTGTAGGTACCCAGACACTTAAGCAAACTCGATCGTTGTACACTGTGATGGGCGAGCATCACTGTGTCTCCGTGCCGTGTAAGAGCTCCCCTGGCCATCAGGCACTTGAAAGGTCCTTCGACGACGAGTTACAATAGTGGTGTGTTAGATACGTCAGGTGATGGTATCTACTGTTGTGCAATACGTATCCGGCCACGGCACGGAACGAACGGGAACTGTGGTGCAGACATACAAAGAGTTAAGCCTATTAGTCATTAACTCTAAGGACGGGGCCATGGGGCGGTACGCAAAGGATACGGATGAGCGAGTATGCAGGCCCAATACTCAATAGCTCGATCCGATCCAAGCACATGAGTTGACTGCGGCGCCAGGTTAACCAATGTGCTAGATTCTATTTGGCCAGTAGAATCTTGTGTCTTATGCGATTTGATACCAAGACACCAGAACGAAAGTTAGTTGAAGAGTTATTAAACTCTTATGAAGTATGGTTGTGCAATCACAACTTATGACTTTAACCTATAAAGTGGATATGGACTATCAATTATAACATGGGGCACACACCATGTTCTCGATCCAATCCACGCACACGAGTTGCCTGAGTAGCGACAGGTATACCGATGTGCAATACGTATCCGGCCATAGGCACGGAACGAACAGGAACTGTGGTGCAGACATACAAGGGCCATGGGGCGGTACGCAAAGGATACGGATGAGCGAGTATGCAGGCCCAATACTCAATAGCTCGATCCGATCCAAGCACATGAGTTGACTGCGGCGTCAGGTTAACCGATGTGCAATACGTATCCGGCCATAGGCACGGAACGAACAGGAACTGTGGTGCAGACATACAAGGGCCATGGGGCGGTACGCAAAGGATACGGATGAGCGAGTATGCAGGCCCAATACTCAATAGCTCGATCCGATCCAAGCACATGAGTTGACTGCGGCGCCAGGTTAACCGATGTGCTAAGAGAGTTGTTCCTGGGCCTTCAAAGTGACTTCAAAACTATCTTAGCGAATGGTGGCCATGGGCGTAGACATGAGCCACAAGTCACAAGGCCTGGGACTATTGGGTAATAAAGACAACTTAGTCAGAAAGTTAGTCTTTGGACGTACCACCGGGATTGTGTTACATTGGGAACCTTACTATAAAACCCTAGGCAGGGGATCACTCGGCTCATGGATCGATGAAGACCGCAGCTAAATGCGCGTCACAATGTGAACTGCAGGACACATGAACACCGATAAGTTG
>NW_026045085.1:0-15000 GCF_943734845.2 Anopheles funestus | reverse complement strand
CAGCTGAGGATGTTGTCGGGAGACACCGGATCCGACCCGCCAAGCAGCTCCTCTCGTACAGCAGCGAATCGCGGACAGCTAAACACCGCGTGTTCAGCAGTCTCAGCCACACCTGGGCAGCGCTGACAGTCCGGGGATGACGTGAAGCCCATGTTGCACAGGTAGTCACGGAAGAATCCGTGACCGGACAGGGATAACTGGCTTGTGGCCGCCAAGCGTTCATAGCGACGTGGCTTTTTGATCCTTCGATGTCGGCTCTTCCTATCATTGTAAAGCAAAATTTACCAAGCGTAGGATTGTTCACCCTTTCAAGGGAACGTGAGCTGGGTTTAGACCGTCGTGAGACAGGTTAGTTTTACCCTACTGGTGTGCATTGTTTGTCGCTATCTTAACGGAATTCCTGTGCAGTACGAGAGGAACCACAGGTACGGACCACTGGCTCAATACTAGTTCGAACGGACTATGGTATGACGCTACGTCCGCTGGATTATGCCTGAACGCCTCTAAGGTCGTATCCAATCCGAGCTGATAGCGCTTCTTATACCCATTAGGTGGTCGTAAGCTAGCGGGCCTAACAACCCTCCGAGAACCGTCCGTGCTGTCCATTGGCACACTGGCGTCTCATCCCCGCTTACTACTAGGCCGCAAAGGGCGGGTTCGCGCTGCACGTGTTAGTACCATACATGTTGGGAACACCGGTGGACGAGCTTGCCGACTGTGGATATCACTAGTTTCGACACCTACGACCGCCCGCAAACGACGGGACTACAGGCTGGGAGCTTCAAGTTGTAGAGATGCGTTCGCATCGATCCTCTCAGGCGACCCATGCTTGGTGGTTAGTGCTTGCGCGTGCGCGCCCCGTGTGTGCTGGAATTGGCCAACCAGTGCACATTGGTGGTGCGTACCGTGACTTGCACCATGTGACGAGAGTGTTGAAGAACACTGTGTGGTGACTCTATGCCTATGTGATGGGGTGCTTGTAACACACGACCGAACCGACGGCTCGTTGGATGGTCACGACAGTGTGGTGCAGGTGCGCCCATGTGTAACGAATACATTGAGTGCCGTTGGAGGTTAGCGGTTGGTTGGTTGCATGCTACAACTTCGCGTTGTACATGGGCTGGCCGCTGCGCTTCCTTCGGGTTGCCACTTGATGTTGATAGGGTTGATGTATTGTGTTCGTTGACTTTTGGTTCATTCCAAAAGTCTTCGGACTTAGATAATTTTACAAGTGTCGGCGCTCTCGGACCGAAAATAAGAAGACAACTAAGAAGAAAAAGAGAAAGAAGCTAATAGTGGAAAGTATTCTTCTTCAAAGAAGGAACAAAAATTTTACAAGTGTTGAAAAATTTCCTAAGTCCAAAAAATTTTCTAAGTCCAGAAAATTTTCTAAGTCCCACAAAATGGAACATGATGAAGAAGATACAGAAGTTGAAAATTTTTCTAAGTCCAAAAAATTTTCTAAGTCCAGAAAATTTTCTAAGTCCAAAGTGTTGGAACAATTTCCAAAGGCCCATAGGTTGCACTGAATTTTCCTAAGTTGGCCACAAGTACCCATGAGGTATCGAGAAGGTTCACCCGAAGGACATAATATGTCCCAAAGTACCGATAGAGCACCCACAAAGAGCACCCAATTGGCCTAAGTTGGCCAAAAGTACCGATAGAGTACCCACAAGTAGCACTGAGTTGGCCTAAGTTGGCCAAAAGTACCGATAGAGCACCCACAAGTAGCACCCAATTGGCCTATGTTGGCCAAAAGTACCGATAGAGTACCCACAAGTAGCACTGAGTTGGCCTAAGTTGGCCAAAAGTACTGATAGAGTACCCACAAATAGCACCGAATGGGCCTAACATGGCCAAAAGTACCGATAGAGTACCCACAAATAGCACCGAATGGGCCTAACATGGCCAAAAGTACCGATAGAGCACCCACATATAGCACCCCATTGGCCTAAGTTGGCCAAAAGTACCGATAGAGTACCCACAAAGAGCACCCAATTGGCCTAAGTTGGCCAAAAGTACCGCCAAGTAGCACCATAGAGGCCCGAGTAGAGCGAAATGTGGGCCAAATTGAACATTTGAAAATTTTTACAAGTCCAGAAAATTTTCTAAGTCCAGAAAATTTTCTAAGTCCAAAGAGTTGGACAAATTTCCTTAGGCCCAAAGGTTGCACTGAATGTTCCTAAGTTGGCCATCAGTACCCATGAAGTATAGCGAAGGTTCACCCGAAAGACACAATACGCCCTAAAGTACCCACAGAGTACCCACAAGTTGCACCCAATTGGCCTAAGTTGGCCAGAAGTACCGACAAGTACCACCATAGAAGCCCGAGTAGAGCGAAATGTGGGCCAAAGTACCGAGTAGTTGCCACAAATGCCCAAATGGATACCAAAATGTGGTACCAAGCACCTAACTGTTGCAACAAATGCTAGCTTTCTGAGCAAAAGCTGTGGACCAATTTCGTAGAAGAACCGCCTAGGCGAAAAGGCAAAAATCGCCGAAGCTGGCCCGCTCGCAGAGCTCGCGGGCCAGGAGATACTCATAGGGCGCTTTACTAGAGTGGGGAACTTGAGAATTTTTGTGTCCGAGACTTTGGGCAACTTCGCGGCCGCCCCCTTAAAGTAAAAGATTTTCTCTGGGTGCCTAAAATTCGCAATTCCCGCAAAGTCGGGAAGACGTTAAAGTTTTTGCCCAAAAAATGGCCATCGATTTAAGGTGATTTTCCAATAAGAAAATGCTTCCTATTTTGAATTTTTTCGAATATTTCCTAAACTAAGCGTCGGAGCACATGGCCGTGGAGGAACTTTTGGTAGCTTTTGGCAAGGGCTATCGGATGAAATAATGCGAAAGGCCATCGGAGCGATATTGGATTAATGCGGGCCCATAAACGTACCTAAGAAGTGAAAATTGGTACCATGGCCCAAGGTTGCAAGAAATGCTTGAGTGTTAACCATCATCGGTACCAAGTACCTAGGTTATATCGAGTGCGTAGATGGAAGTCGGTACCAAAGGGAAACCTTCCTAGGCTAGGTGCACGCAAGTGAGTATGGATCGATCAGTAGAAAGATGGGAAGCCCAAGGAAACCTTCCTAGGCTAGGTGCACGCAAGTGAGTATGGATCGATCAGTAGAAAGATGGGAAGCCATAGGAAACCTTCCTAGGCTAGGTGCACGCAAGTGAGTATGGATCGATCAGTAGAAAGATGGGAAGCCATAGGAAACCTTCCTAGGCTAGGTGCACGCAAGTGAGTATGGATCGATCAGTAGAAAGATGGGAAGCCCAAGGAAACCTTCCTAGGCTAGGTGCACGCAAGTGAGTATGGATCGATCAGTAGAAAGATGGGAAGCCATAGGAAACCTTCCTAGGCTAGGTGCACGCAAGTGAGTATGGATCGATCAGTAGAAAGATGGGAAGCCATAGGAAACCTTCCTAGGCTAGGTGCACGCAAGTGAGTATGGATCGATCAGTAGAAAGATGGGAAGCCATAGGAAACCTTCCTAGGCTAGGTGCACGCAAGTGAGTATGGATCGATCAGTAGAAAGATGGGAAGCCCAAGGAAACCTTCCTAGGCTAGGTGCACGCAAGTGAGTATGGATCGATCAGTAGAAAGATGGGAAGCCCAAGGAAACCTTCCTAGGCTAGGTGCACGCAAGTGAGTATGGATCGATCAGTAGAAAGATGGGAAGCCATAGGAAACCTTCCTAGGCTAGGTGCACGCAAGTGAGTATGGATCGATCAGTAGAAAGATGGGAAGCCATAGGAAACCTTCCTAGGCTAGGTGCACGCAAGTGAGTATGGATCGATCAGTAGAAAGATGGGAAGCCATAGGAAACCTTCCTAGGCTAGGTGCACGCAAGTGAGTATGGATCGATCAGTAGAAAGATGGGAAGCCATAGGAAACCTTCCTAGGCTAGGTGCACGCAAGTGAGTATGGATCGATCAGTAGAAAGATGGGAAGCCATAGGAAACCTTCCTAGGCTAGGTGCACGCAAGTGAGTATGGATCGATCAGTAGAAAGATGGGAAGCCATAGGAAACCTTCCTAGGCTAGGTGCACGCAAGTGAGTATGGATCGATCAGTAGAAAGATGGGAAGCCATAGGAAACCTTCCTAGGCTAGGTGCACGCAAGTGAGTATGGATCGATCAGTAGAAAGATGGGAAGCCCAAGGAAACCTTCCTAGGCTAGGTGCACGCAAGTGAGTATGGATCGATCAGTAGAAAGATGGGAAGCCATAGGAAACCTTCCTAGGCTAGGTGCACGCAAGTGAGTATGGATCGATCAGTAGAAAGATGGGAAGCCCAAGGAAACCTTCCTAGGCTAGGTGCACGCAAGTGAGTATGGATCGATCAGTAGAAAGATGGGAAGCCATAGGAAACCTTCCTAGGCTAGGTGCACGCAAGTGAGTATGGATCGATCAGTAGAAAGATGGGAAGCCATAGGAAACCTTCCTAGGCTAGGTGCACGCAAGTGAGTATGGATCGATCAGTAGAAAGATGGGAAGCCATAGGAAACCTTCCTAGGCTAGGTGCACGCAAGTGAGTATGGATCGATCAGTAGAAAGATGGGAAGCCATAGGAAACCTTCCTAGGCTAGGTGCACGCAAGTGAGTATGGATCGATCAGTAGAAAGATGGGAAGCCATAGGAAACCTTCCTAGGCTAGGTGCACGCAAGTGAGTATGGATCGATCAGTAGAAAGATGGGAAGCCATAGGAAACCTTCCTAGGCTAGGTGCACGCAAGTGAGTATGGATCGATCAGTAGAAAGATGGGAAGCCCAAGGAAACCTTCCTAGGCTAGGTGCACGCAAGTGAGTATGGATCGATCAGTAGAAAGATGGGAAGCCATAGGAAACCTTCCTAGGCTAGGTGCACGCAAGTGAGTATGGATCGATCAGTAGAAAGATGGGAAGCCATAGGAAACCTTCCTAGGCTAGGTGCACGCAAGTGAGTATGGATCGATCAGTAGAAAGATGGGAAGCCCAAGGAAACCTTCCTAGGCTAGGTGCACGCAAGTGAGTATGGATCGATCAGTAAAAAGATGGGAAGCCATAGGAAACCTTCCTAGGCTAGGTGCACGCAAGTGAGTATGGATCGATCAGTAGAAAGATGGGAAGCCATAGGAAACCTTCCTAGGCTAGGTGCACGCAAGTGAGTATGGATCGATCAGTAGAAAGATGGGAAGCCATAGGAAACCTTCCTAGGCTAGGTGCACGCAAGTGAGTATGGATCGATCAGTAGAAAGATGGGAAGCCCAAGGAAACCTTCCTAGGCTAGGTGCACGCAAGTGAGTATGGATCGATCAGTAGAAAGATGGGAAGCCATAGGAAACCTTCCTAGGCTAGGTGCACGCAAGTGAGTATGGATCGATCAGTAGAAAGATGGGAAGCCATAGGAAACCTTCCTAGGCTAGGTGCACGCAAGTGAGTATGGATCGATCAGTAGAAAGATGGGAAGCCCAAGGAAACCTTCCTAGGCTAGGTGCACGCAAGTGAGTATGGATCGATCAGTAAAAAGATGGGAAGCCATAGGAAACCTTCCTAGGCTAGGTGCACGCAAGTGAGTATGGATCGATCAGTAGAAAGATGGGAAGCCATAGGAAACCTTCCTAGGCTAGGTGCACGCAAGTGAGTATGGATCGATCAGTAGAAAGATGGGAAGCCATAGGAAACCTTCCTAGGCTAGGTGCACGCAAGTGAGTATGGATCGATCAGTAGAAAGATGGGAAGCCATAGGAAACCTTCCTAGGCTAGGTGCACGCAAGTGAGTATGGATCGATCAGTAAAAAGATGGGAAGCCATAGGAAACCTTCCTAGGCTAGGTGCACGCAAGTGAGTATGGATCGATCAGTAGAAAGATGGGAAGCCATAGGAAACCTTCCTAGGCTAGGTGCACGCAAGTGAGTATGGATCGATCAGTAGAAAGATGGGAAGCCATAGGAAACCTTCCTAGGCTAGGTGCACGCAAGTGAGTATGGATCGATCAGTAGAAAGATGGGAAGCCATAGGAAACCTTCCTAGGCTAGGTGCACGCAAGTGAGTATGGATCGATCAGTAGAAAGATGGGAAGCCCAAGGAAACCTTCCTAGG
Organism: Anopheles funestus; assembly: GCF_943734845.2. Taxonomy (NCBI): domain Eukaryota; kingdom Metazoa; phylum Arthropoda; class Insecta; order Diptera; family Culicidae; genus Anopheles; species Anopheles funestus. The sequence continues at coordinate 8,914 of NW_026045085.1, read as the reverse complement.
CTAGGTGCACGCAAGTGAGTATGGATCGATCAGTAGAAAGATGGGAAGCCATAGGAAACCTTCCTAGGCTAGGTGCACGCAAGTGAGTATGGATCGATCAGTAGAAAGATGGGAAGCCATAGGAAACCTTCCTAGGCTAGGTGCACGCAAGTGAGTATGGATCGATCAGTAGAAAGATGGGAAGCCCAAGGAAACCTTCCTAGGCTAGGTGCACGCAAGTGAGTATGGATCGATCAGTAGAAAGATGGGAAGCCATAGGAAACCTTCCTAGGCTAGGTGCACGCAAGTGAGTATGGATCGATCAGTAGAAAGATGGGAAGCCATAGGAAACCTTCCTAGGCTAGGTGCACGCAAGTGAGTATGGATCGATCAGTAGAAAGATGGGAAGCCATAGGAAACCTTCCTAGGCTAGGTGCACGCAAGTGAGTATGGATCGATCAGTAGAAAGATGGGAAGCCCAAGGAAACCTTCCTAGGCTAGGTGCACGCAAGTGAGTATGGATCGATCAGTAAAAAGATGGGAAGCCATAGGAAACCTTCCTAGGCTAGGTGCACGCAAGTGAGTATGGATCGATCAGTAGAAAGATGGGAAGCCATAGGAAACCTTCCTAGGCTAGGTGCACGCAAGTGAGTATGGATCGATCAGTAGAAAGATGGGAAGCCATAGGAAACCTTCCTAGGCTAGGTGCACGCAAGTGAGTATGGATCGATCAGTAGAAAGATGGGAAGCCATAGGAAACCTTCCTAGGCTAGGTGCACGCAAGTGAGTATGGATCGATCAGTAGAAAGTGGGAAGCCCAGTACCAAATGCCCTAGTGAAGACCGTAAACGAATATCATGAACCGAGAAGGAGCACCAAATGCCCTAGTGAAGACCGTAAACGAATATCATGAACCGATAAGGAGCACCAAATGCCCTAGTGAAGACCGTAAACGAATATCATGAACCGAGAAGTAGCAACGAATGCCTGAAAAAGTACCAAGTCCACGGTATAGAGTAACGAGAGTTAACCGCCGTGATGTATGCAATGAGGGCAGCCATTGCATGGGTTCTGGACTTGGTTCGCGAATAACTTTTTTGCTAGACATCGGACAAAGTTGACGTGGAAGAACGAAATGTAGCATTTGGTGCCACCTATCCAAAACTTTTTCAAGATTGAAGATCCGATCGATACAGCCTGAGTTATAGGCAAAAGTTGGTGCAAAATTGAGCATTTTTAATGGTGAAAAATCGGTACTCCTCGAATAGCTCCTGTTGGAAGCATCGGACCACATGGTCGTGGAGGAACATATTGTAGCGCGCGGTGTCAAGTATCGACACCCAAAACCGCATGTCCGATGGACGGAAAATGACCAAGTTATAGTGAAAACTTGGTTGCACCAAATTCCCGAAGAAGTGCAACGAGAAGGTGAATGCGATGGTTGTTCGTCGAATAGCTCCGGCCACAGACATGGTAGCGATTAGTGGTGCATGGAAGAAATCTAGCCACAAGTGCCATCTACCCATGGCCAGAAGAAAGTGTGGCCATATCTTGGATACCGGCGGAGCTATGGGGCAAATATGGGCCAAAAATGGTGCAAGTTGGACCAAAAATCTGAAAAAGTACCTAGGTAAATGCGATGGTTGTTCGTCGAATAGCTCCGGCCACAGACATGGTAGCGATTAGTGGTGCATGGAAGAAATCTAGCCACAAGTGCCATCTACCCATGGCCAGAAGAAAGTGTGGCCATATCTTGGATACCGGCGGAGCTATGGGGCAAATATGGGCCAAAAATGGTGCAAGTTGGACCAAAAATCCGAAAAAGTACCTAGGTAAATGCGATGGTTGTTCGTCGAATAGCTCCGGCCAGAGACATGGTAGCGATTAGTGGTGCATGGAAGAAATCTAGCCACAAGTGCCATCTACCCATGGCCAGAAGAAAGTGTGGCCATATCTTGGATACCGGCGGAGCTATGGGGCAAATACGGGCCAACAATGGTGCCAGGTGGACCAAAAATCCGACCAAGTGCGCGAGGCGCTTTCGTGAATAGCTCCGGCCACAGACATGGTAGCGATTAGTGGTGCATGGAAGAAATCTAGCCACAAGTGCCATCTACCCATGGCCAGAAGAAAGTGTGGCCATATCTTGGATACCGGCGGAGCTATGGGGCAAATATGGGCCAAAAATGGTGCAAGTTGGACCAAAAATCTGAAAAAGTACCTAGGTAAATGCGATGGTTGTTCGTCGAATAGCTCCGGCCACAGACATGGTAGCGATTAGTGGTGCATGGAAGAAATCTAGCCACAAGTGCCATCTACCCATGGCCAGAAGAAAGTGTGGCCATATCTTGGATACCGGCGGAGCTATGGGGCAAATATGGGCCAAAAATGGTGCACGTTGGACCAAAAATCCGAAAAAGTACCTAGGTAAATGCGATGGTTGTTCGTCGAATAGCTCCGGCCACAGACATGGTAGCGATTAGTGGTGCATGGAAGAAATCTAGCCACAAGTGCCATCTACCCATGGCCAGAAGAAAGTGTGGCCATATCTTGGATACCGGCGGAGCTATGGGGCAAATATGGGCCAAAAATGGTGCAAGTTGGACCAAAAATCCGACCAAGTGCGCGAGACGCTTTCGTGAATAGCTCCGGCCACAGACATGGTAGCGATTAGTGGTGCATGGAAGAAATCTAGCCACAAGTGCCATCTACCCATGGCCAGAAGAAAGTGTGGCCATATCTTGGATACCGGCGGAGCTATGGGGCAAATATGGGCCAAAAATGGTGCAAGTTGGACCAAAAATCCGACCAAGTGCGCGAGGCGCTTTCGTGAATAGCTCCGGCCACAGACATGGTAGCGATTAGTGGTGCATGGAAGAAATCTAGCCACAAGTGCCATCTACCCATGGCCAGAAGAAAGTGTGGCCATATCTTGGATACCGGCGGAGCTATGGGGCAAATATGGGCCAAAAATGGTGCAAGTTGGACCAAAAATCCGAAAAAGTACCTAGGTAAATGCGATGGTTGTTCGTCGAATAGCTCCGGCCAGAGACATGGTAGCGATTAGTGGTGCATGGAAGAAATCTAGCCACAAGTGCCATCTACCCATGGCCAGAACAAAGTGTGGCCATATCTTGGATACCGGCGGAGCTATGGGGCAAATACGGGCCAACAATGGTGCCAGGTGGACCAAAAATCCGACCAAGTGCGCGAGGCGCTTTCGTGAATAGCTCCGGCCACAGACATGGTAGCGATTAGTGGTGCATGGAAGAAATCTAGCCACAAGTGCCATCTACCCATGGCCAGAAGAAAGTGTGGCCATATCTTGGATACCGGCGGAGCTATGGGGCAAATATGGGCCAAAAATGGTGCAAGTTGGACCAAAAATCCGAAAAAGTACCTAGGTAAATGCGATGGTTGTTCGTCGAATAGCTCCGGCCACAGACATGGTAGCGATTAGTGGTGCATGGAAGAAATCTAGCCACAAGTGCCATCTACCCATGGCCAGAAGAAAGTGTGGCGCTATCTTGGATACCGGCGGAGCTATGGGGCAAATATGGGCCAAAAATGGTGCCAGGTGGACCAAAAATCCGACCAAGTGCGCAAGGCGCTTTCGTGAATAGCTCCGGCCACAGACATGGTAGCGATTAGTGGTGCATGGACGAAATCTAGCCACAAGTGCCATCTAGCCATGGCCAGAAGAAAGTGTGGCCATATCTTGGATACCGGCGGAGCTATGGGGCAAATATGGGCCAAAAATGGTGCAAGTTGGACCAAAAATCCGACCAAGTGCGCAAGGCGCTTTCGTGAATAGCTCCGGCCACAGACATGGTAGCGATTAGTGGTGCATGGAAGAAATCTAGCCACAAGTGCCATCTACCCATGGCCAGAAGAAAGTGTGGCGCTATCTTGGATACCGGCGGAGCTATGGGGCAAATATGGGCCAAAAATGGTGCCAGGTGGACCAAAAATCCGACCAAGTGCGCAAGGCGCTTTCGTGAATAGCTCCGGCCACAGACATGGTAGCGATTAGTGGTGCATGGAAGAAATCTAGCCACAAGTGCCATCTACCCATGGCCAGAAGAAAGTGTGGCGCTATCTTGGATACCGGCGGAGCTATGGGGCAAATATGGGCCAAAAATGGTGCCAGGTGGACCAAAAATCCGACCAAGTGCGCAAGGCGCTTTCGTGAATAGCTCCGGCCACAGACATGGTAGCGATTAGTGGTGCATGGAAGAAATCTAGCCACAAGTGCCATCTACCCATGGCCAGAAGAAAGTGTGGCGCTATCTTGGATACCGGCGGAGCTATGGGGCAAATATGGGCCAAAAATGGTGCCAGGTGGACCAAAAATCCGACCAAGTGCGCAAGGCGCTTTCGTGAATAGCTCCGGCCACAGACATGGTAGCGATTAGTGGTGCATGGTAGAAATCTAGCCACAAGTGCCATCTACCCATGGCCAGAAGAAAGTGTGGCCATATCTTGGATACCGGCGGAGCTATGGGGCAAATACGGGCCAACAATGGTGCCAGGTGGACCAAAAATCCGACCAAGTGCGCGAGGCGCTTTCGTGAATAGCTCCGGCCACAGACATGGTAGCGATTAGTGGTGCATGGAAGAAATCTAGCCACAAGTGCCATCTACCCATGGCCAGAAGAAAGTGTGGCCATATCTTGGATACCGGCGGAGCTATGGGGCAAATATGGGCCAAAAATGGTGCTAGTTGGACCAAAAATCCGAAAAAGTACCTTGGTAAATGCGATGGTTGTTCGTCGAATAGCTCCGGCCACAGACATGGTAGCGATTAGTGGTGCATGGAAGAAATCTAGCCACAAGTGCCATCTACCCATGGCCAGAAGAAAGTGTGGCGCTATCTTGGATACCGGCGGAGCTATGGGGCAAATATGGGCCAAAAATGGTGCCAGGTGGACCAAAAATCCGACCAAGTGCGCAAGGCGCTTTCGTGAATAGCTCCGGCCACAGACATGGTAGCGATTAGTGGTGCATGGACGAAATCTAGCCACAAGTGCCATCTAGCCATGGCCAGAAGAAAGTGTGGCCATATCTTGGATACCGGCGGAGCTATGGGGCAAATATGGGCCAAAAATGGTGCAAGTTGGACCAAAAATCCGAAAAAGTACCTAGGTAAATGCGATGGTTGTTCGTCGAATAGCTCCGGCCACAGACATGGTAGCGATTAGTGGTGCATGGAAGAAATCTAGCCACAAGTGCCATCTACCCATGGCCAGAAGAAAGTGTGGCCATATCTTGGATACCGGCGGAGCTATGGGGCAAATACGGGCCAAAAATGGGTAAAATTCGACGGTTCAAAGCCAAGGGTAAATTTTTTTATTCCTCTAATAACTTCTAGCACAGACATTGAATCGGTTGGTGATGTATGGATGAAATGTAGCAAACAGTTGGAACTACCCATAAAATCTTAAAGATTGACGATCCAATGTATAGAACCGGAGTAATGTGCGATACTTGGAGAAAAATCGAGTGAAAAATTAACTATAAACTGTTTTTGGCCCATAACTCGAATACTAGACATCGGAAGGGGGGGTCGTAGAACGATTTTTTGTTGCCCTATCGATTCCCTATCGAACGAGCAAAAGTTGTTTTTTTGACCAAAAAGGACCCCTACTCTAGTAAAATTGGCCTGATTTTACTAGTCCCCGGTACCCGTACAGGCAAAATGAGCAAAATGCTCAAGTATGAATGGTTTTTGGCCCATAACTCGAATACTAGACGTCGCAGGGGGGTGTCATGGAACAATTTTTGGTAGCCCTTGAAATTATCTATCGAATGACATATACTTGATTTTTTGACCAAAAAGCTCCTAGACTAGTAAAAATCGCATCATTTTACTAGAGTCGGGTACCCTGGACGAAAAACCGCTTAAGTTGCGGTTTTTGGCTAATAACTCGAATACTAGGCGTCGGAGGGGGGTGCCGTAGAACAATTTTTGGTAGCCCTTGAAATTATCTATCGAATGACATATACTTGATTTTTGGCCAAAAAGTTCCCTAGACTAGTAAAAATCGCATCATTTTACTAGAGTCGGGTACCCTGGACGAAAAACCGCTATAGTTGCGGTTTTTGGCTAATAACTCTAATACTAGACGTCGGAGGGGGGTGTCGTGGAACAATTTTTGGTAGCCCTTGAAATTATCTATCGAATGACATATACTTGATTTTTGGCCAAAAAGTTCCCTAGACTAGTAAAAATCGCATCATTTTACTAGAGTCGGGTACCCTGGACGAAAAACCGCTTAAGTTGCGGTTTTTGGCTAATAACTCGAATACTAGACGTCGCAGGGGGGTGTCGTGGAACAATTTTTGGTAGCCCTTGAAATTATCTATCGAATGACATATACTTGATTTTTTGACCAAAAAGTTCCTAGACTAGTAAAAATCGCATCATTTTACTAGAGTCGGGTACCCTGTACGAAAAACCGCTATAGTTGCGGTTTTTGGCCAATAACTCGAATACTAGACGTCGGAGGGGGGTGCCGTAGAACAATTTTTTGTAGCCCTTGAAATTACCTTTCGAATGATATATAGTGGTTTTTTGGTCAAACAGTGACCCCGAGACTAGTAACCCTCCATACACAAAACCGCCTAAAAAGTTTTGGTTTTGCAAAATTTTGAAAAGTGCGTCAAAAAAATTTTTTCAAAAAGTACCAAATCGTGATCAGAACTCACTATAGACCATAAAAAGTGAAATCCGATGGTCATTTGCAACACTTGGTCAATCGAGAAAAATTTCACTTTTTTACTAGAGTCGGGTACCCTGAACGAAAAATCGCTCAAGTGATGGTTTTTGGCCAATAACTCGAATACTAGACGTCGGAGGGGGGTGCCGTAGAACAATTTTTTGTAGCCCTTGAAATTACCTTTCGAATGATATATAGTGGTTTTTTGGTCAAACAGTGACCCCGAGACTAGTAACCCTCCATACACAAAACCGCCTACAAAAACTTTGTTTTGAAAAATTTTGAAAAGTTCAAAAAAATTTTTTTTTCAAAAACTACTAAAACGTGATAAGAACTTACTATAGACCATGAAAAGTGATATCCGATGATAATTTGCAAAAGTTGGTAACTAGTAAAAAATTTCACTTTTTTACTAGAGTCGGTGCAACGAGAAAAAAAAAGTCCGTGATGGAGAAAAATGGCACGTTTTCCACGCCTGTACGCTTTCGTTTTCTATATAGGGGGTAGGTGAGCCAGAAGCATGAATTTGACTGAGTACGTATCTTTATGAATTGGGCCCTTCTAAATCGATTGAGACTACCCCCAGGACGATCGGACGACTGCTTCTGGCTCAAAATGTGGTTTTTAGATTTTGATCGTCAATTATGAGAGAAAAAATCGATTAGAAGTAAAGATACGAAATGCTTGGTCTAAGTTGGGAAACGACTTCGGATATTTGTTGGACGTTGTCGTAGAAGGTCCGAGGACCAAGGAAAAGTGATTTCCAAGTGGATTTATGCACTATTAGTCGATGGTAAGATGTGAAATTAGTAGAACTTACCATACAGTTTGCGAAGTTGAAGCAATCGGTTGGTGAAGATGGTACTGTCTGTCCAATTTGGTGGTTCGGAATGAGTGAAACGATGTTGATGATGGATAGACGTTCCGATTGCCCCCGATCGGGGAACATATAGTGGTCTTTAAGGTCCAAGTACCTATGTTTTGGTAAGCAGAACTGAGAGTTAAAGGATGAAAGTCGGCCATTCCTAATATCATCCTATCGGTGGTTCGCGAGTTGTTTGAGGACCGGAGCAGCTCGCGATGAAACGGTCCTAGGGTATTGGTTATCCATCCAAGGAAGAGTAAATGCGATCCTAGATGTGTGTCGTTGGCCGTTCTACCGGTATCGCCTATCGATGAGATATCGACGGGCATGCCTTACTCGAAAGTTGAATTCTAGGATCGATGGTCAAACAGACCTATGAGAGATAAACCAAACTGAACACGTATTGATGTCGGCTTTTCCTATCATTTGATGCCGCAGGTTGTTTAGGGACCGGAGCAACTTGCGGCCGAGACGGTCCCCGGGGGTTTCTTTCTCCAAGGAGTGGAAACTATTAAGCAAGAGTTGTAGCAAGATACGATCCTCTGATGTGTCGTTGGCCGTTCATGCGGTATCGCCTGTCGATGAGATATCGATGGGCATGCCTTACTCTACCGACCTTCTAATTGAGAGTATTAATCAGGGATCGATGGTCAAACAAGACCAATGAGCGATAAACCAAACTGAACACGTATTGATGTCGGCTTTTCCTATCATTTGATGCCGCAGGTTGTTTAGGGACCGGAGCAGCTTGCGGCCGAGACGGTCCCCGGGGGTTTCTTTCTCCAAGGAGAAGAAACGATTAAGCAAAAGTTGTAGCAAGATACGATCCTCTGATGTGTCGTTGGCCGTTCAAGCGGTATCGCCTGTCGATGAGATATCGATGGGCATGCCTTACTCTCCCGACTGGATTACTGAGAGTTTAATCAGGGATCGATGGTCAAACAGACCAATGAGCGATAAACCAAACTGAACACATATTGATGTCGGCATTTCCTATCATTTGTCGCAGGTTGTTTAGGGACCGGAGCAGCTTGCGACCGAGACGGTCCCCGGGGGTTTCTTTCTCTAAGGAGTGGAAACGATTAAGCAAAAGTCGTAGCAATAATCGATCACCTGATGTGTCGTTGGCCGTTCTTGCGGTATCGCCTGTCGATGAGATATCGATGGGCATGCCTTACTCTCCTGACTGTTTAATTGAGAGTTATAATCAGGGATCGATGGTCAAAAAGACCAATGAGCGATAAACCAAACTGAACACATATTGATGTCGGCATTTCCTATCATTTGTCGCAGGTTGTTTGGGGACCGGAGCAGCTTGCGACCGAGACGGTCCCTTCCCGAAAGATGGTGA
>NW_026045084.1:15000-42554 GCF_943734845.2 Anopheles funestus | reverse complement strand
TTTAGCTGCGGTCTTCATCGATCCATGAGCCGAGTGATCCCCTGCCTAGGGTTTTATAGTAAGGTTCCCAATGTAACACAATCCCGGTGGTACGTCCAAAGACTAACTTTCTGACTAAGTTGTCTTTATTACCCAATAGTCCCAGGCCTTGTGACTTGTGGCTCATGTCTACGCCCATGGCCACCATTCGCTAAGATAGTTTTGAAGTCACTTTGAAGGCCCAGGAACAACTCTCTTAGCACATCGGTTAACCTGGCGCCGCAGTCAACTCATGTGCTTGGATCGGATCGAGCTATTGAGTATTGGGCCTGCATACTCGCTCATCCGTATCCTTTGCGTACCGCCCCATGGCCCTTGTATGTCTGCACCACAGCTCCTGTTCGTTCCGTGCCTATGGCCGGATACGTATTGCACATCGGTTAACCTGACGCCGCAGTCAACTCATGTGCTTGGATCGGATCGAGCTATTGAGTATTGGGCCTGCATACTCGCTCATCCGTATCCTTTGCGTACCGCCCCATGGCCCTTGTATGTCTGCACCACAGTTCCTGTTCGTTCCGTGCCTATGGCCGGATACGTATTGCACATCGGTATACCTGTCGCTACTCAGGCAACTCGTGTGCGTGGATTGGATCGAGAACATGGTGTGTGCCCCATGTTATAATTGATAGTCCATATCCACTTTATAGGTTAAAGTCATAAGTTGTGATTGCACAACCATTCTTCATAAGAGTTTAATCACTCTTCAACTAACTTTCGTTCTGGTGTCTTGGTATCAAATCGCGTAAGACACAAGATTCTACTGGCCAAATAGAATCTAGCACATTGGTTAACCTGGCGCCGCAGTCAACTCATGTGCTTGGATCGGATCGAGCTATTGAGTATTGGGCCTGCATACTCGCTCATCCGTATCCTTTGCGTACCGCCCCATGGCCCCGTCCTTAGAGTTAATGACTAGTAGGCTTAACTCTTTGTATGTCTGCACCACAGTTCCCGTTCGTTCCGTGCCGTGGCCGGATACGTATTGCACATCGGTATACCTGTCGCTACTCAGGCAACTCGTGTGCGTGGATTGGATCGAGCTCATGGGGTGTGTAGAGATTCCATGTTATAATTGCAAGTCCATATCCACTTTGTAGGTTAAAGTCATAAGTTGTGATTGCACAACCATACTTCATAAGAGTTTAATAACTCTTCAACTAACTTTCGTTCTGGTGTCTTGGTATCAAATCGCATAAGACACAAGATTCTACTGGCCAAATAGAATCTAGCACATTGGTTAACCTGGCGCCGCAGTCAACTCATGTGCTTGGATCGGATCGAGCTATTGAGTATTGGGCCTGCATACTCGCTCATCCGTATCCTTTGCGTACCGCCCCATGGCCCCGTCCTTAGAGTTAATGACTAATAGGCTTAACTCTTTGTATGTCTGCACCACAGTTCCCGTTCGTTCCGTGCCGTGGCCGGATACGTATTGCACAACAGTAGATACCATCACCTGACGTATCTAACACACCACTATTGTAACTCGTCGTCCAAGGACCTTTCAAGTGCCTGATGGCCAGGGGAGCTCTTACACGGCACGGAGACACAGTGATGCTCGCCCATCAAAGTGTACAACGATCGAGTTTGCTTAAGTGTCTGGGTACCTACACACCAGACACAATGCAATGGCCATGGATCCACACAAGGCACATCACATGCAGAAAGCTTCACCAGATTATGACACATACCACACTCTTGTAACTCGTCGTCGAAGGGGCGTTCAAAGTGCCTTACGGCTAGGGGAGATCTAGCACGGCACGGAGACACAGTGATGGTTGCCCATCAAAGTGTACAACGATCGAGTTTGCTTTCCGCGCAAGCGTTCTAAGTGTCTGGGTACCTACACACCAGACACAATGCAATGGCCACGGATCCACACAAGGCACATCACATGCAGAAAGCTTCACCAGATTATGACACATACCACACTCTTGTAACTCGTCGTCGAAGGGGCGTTCAAAGTGCCTTACGGCTAGGGGAGATCTAGCACGGCACGGAGACACAGTGATGGTTGCCCATCAAAGTGTACAACGATCGAGTTTGCTTTCCGCGCAAGCGTTCTAAGTGTCTGGGTACCTACACACCAGACACAATGCAATGGCCACGGATCCACACAAGGCACATCACATGCAGAAAGCTTCACCAGATTCTGACACATACCACACACATGCAACTCGTCGTCGAAGGGGCGTTCAAGTGCCTTACGGCTAGGGGAGATCTAGCTCGGCACGGAGACACAGTGATGGTCACCCATCAAAGTGTACAACGAACGAGTTGGCTTTCAACAAATTCTGACACATAGCAAGCGAGCGACCGAGCTACACCGAAGGCAGCCCATGGTTGGTCACTCGCGGACGATCATCAGTAATGATCCTTCCGCAGGTTCACCTACGGAAACCTTGTTACGACTTTTACTTCCTCTAAATCATCAAGTTCGGTCAACTTCAGCCATGCCAGCTGCAGCTCACGAAGGAACCGCGGAAGGTAAGCCTCCAGAAACCTCACTAAATAATCCATCGGTAGTAGCGACGGGCGGTGTGTACAAAGGGCAGGGACGTAATCAGCACTAGCTAATGACTAGTGCTTACTAGAAATTCCAGGTTCATGGGGACCGTTGCAGTCCCCAATCCCGACTAGATGGGCATTTTAGTGATTTCCCGTTCCTCTCGGAATGGGGGCGCCTATTGGCGAGAACACGCTGCGACCCACATTGTAGCACGCGTGCAGCCCAGAACATCTAAGGGCATCACGGACCTGTTATCGCTCATTCTCAGCTTGCTAAACACAAGTTGTCCCGCTAAGCAGGGCAAACGTAGCCGACGACCGCCCGTGAAGGCGCCGCCCGGCTGTAACGTCAGGTGCGCCCGGAGGCGCACTGCTGACAGCGTTCTAGTTAGCATGTTTGAGTCACGTTCGTTATCGGAATTAACCAGACAAATCATTCCACGAACTAAGAACGGCCATGCACCACTACCCTTAAATTTGAGAAAGAGCTATCAATCTGTCTTACCTCGATAAGTTTGGACCTGGTAAATTTTCCCGTGTTGAGTCAAATTAAGCCGCAAGCTCCACTTCTTGTGGTGCCCTTCCGTCAATTCCTTTAAGTTTCAACTTTGCAACCATACTTCCCCCGGAACCCGATTTTGGTTTCCCGGAAGCGACTGAGAGCACCGAATAGGGGTAGCGTCTCCCAATTGCTAATTGGCATCGTTTACGGTTAGAACTAGGGCGGTATCTAATCGCCTTCGATCCTCTAACTTTCGTTCTTGATTAAAGAAAGCATCCATGGCAAACGCTTTCGCTTCAGTTGGTCCTACGACGGTCTACGAATTTCACCTCTCGCGCCGTAATACCAATGCCCCCAACTACTTCTGTTAATCATTACCTCTAGGTTTCTGACAAACCAACGAAATCGTATAAACCGAGGTCATATTCCATTATTCCATGCAAGATTATTCTCGGCCAACGCCAACCCCACGGGGGGGCCGGACGCTTTGTCTTAGCCTGCTTTGAGCACTCTAATTTGTTCAAGGTAAATGTGAGTATCTTGAGCACCATGAGGAGCCCGTGCCGGAGTTAACCGGTAGCACGGTACTCGTTCACAGAGTAACGCCCAAGTACACCATTGTGAGTCGCAGCCGTGAGCGCGCGCACGAACGGCCCCGGCGTGTAACCGGGCGCCCGTGGCGGTCACGTGTCTGGACGGGCAATCAACTTCGAACGTTTTAACCGCAACAACTTTAATATACGCTAGTGGAGCTGGAATTACCGCGGCTGCTGGCACCAGACTTGCCCTCCACTTGATCCTTGTTGAAGGATTTATACTCAACTCATTCCAATTATGGACCATCGTTAGAGAGGTCCATATTGTTATTTCTCGTCACTACCTCCCCGTACTGGGATTGGGTAATTTACGCGCCTGCTGCCTTCCTTGGATGTGGTAGCCATTTCTCAGGCTCCCTCTCCGGAATCGAACCCTGATTCCCCGTTACCCGTCGCAACCATGGTAGTCCTCTACACTACCATCAATAGTTGATAGGGCAGACATTTGAAAGATCTGTCGTCAGTCGACAAGCGACCATACGATCTGCGTCCTTATCCAGACTTCAACTCAAGCCGCCCGGAGGCGATTGGTTTAACTAATAAGTGCACCAGTTCAGCTACCCGCGAGGGCAACAGTCCCGGCATGTTGCATGTATTAGCTCTGGATTTTCCACAGTTATCCAAGTAACTAGTGGTAGGATGATCTTGTGAATTATAGCTGTTATACTGAGCCTTATGCGGTTTCACATTCATTTATGTTTGTACTTAGACATGCATGGCTTAACCTTTGAGACAAGCGTATATTACTGGTAGGATCAACCAGAATTCGTTCCACTACAGACACACACTCGCTTAGTGGGAAATAAATTTCCACACAACTCTCTCTCTCTAGAACCATATGGAATGGCTCTTTGGTGTTGGGTAAGGCACCAATTTGTTGGGGTGTAACGGTCACCACCAACTTTAAGTTTGTTAGGGCACAACGGAAACCACTAACTAAACTTTAGGAAACTAAATTTCCTCACACATTATCTCTCACCATATTAGCACTAGGTGCTATCCACGATTGTACAACGTTTCAACTCTTGAATCGACCGTAGGGCCGCGGAATTGCTTCCGGGCCCCTATTCTCGCTATTAATTGTTCATCTCTTTCAATACATCGAGTTCGTTCCATTGGGTAGTTCGCATGGCGAACGTTTTGATGCAGCCCCCTGGGGGACCACGGCACTTTACACCGGGTATGGTGTATGCGCAACCTACAGATAACAATAAACCCCTTATGCGTGTGTAAACCGATGTTGGGCTGCTCAACATCTTTCATGGTTACATCACTTGCACCAGAACCCACGGTGCCGATTTGGTAATATGTTGTACATTTACTCTCAAGATGTACGCTTCGGCCCCTTATTCAGGGGCTCAAGCTATTACCAGCAAGAACAATCCTCATCCAGACTTGAACTCGAAACACCCGGAGGCGAACGGTTTAACTAATAAGTGCACCAGTCTTGAATCCATGCGTCGGTGGAAACAATGCCGGCGTGTTGCATGTATTAGCTCTGAACTTAGCGAGTGATTGCCTTGCAGCTGTCATACTGAGCGTAGAGCGTGATTATCGCTCACTTGAACCATGTTGAATGGCTCTTTGGTGTAGGGTAAGGCACCAATTTGTTGGGGCACAACGAAACCACCAACTTAAGACTTGCTTATAGGCATTTCAACGTTTTCAACTCTTAAATCGACCGTGTTTCATTATCATCTCTTCTTCTTATTAAATGCATCGAGTTCGTTCCATTGGGTAGTTCGCGTGGCGAACGGTTTGATGCAGCCCCCCGGGGGGGACCACGGCACTTTACACCGGGCATGGTGTATGCGCAACCTACAGATCACCAATATATTTGTGATCGATAATGCACACTTCTTACACGACTGACCAGTCGACAGCGCTGCCTTCCTATTATGCGTGTGTAAACCGATGTTGGGCTGCTCAACATCTTTCACGGTTACATCACTTGCACCCGAACCCATGGTGCCGATTTGGTAATATGTTGTACATGGTCTCAAGATGTACGCTTCGACCCCTTATTCAGGGGCTCAAGCTATTACCAGCAAGATCAATCCTCATCCAGACTTGAACTCGAAACACCCGGAGGCGAACGGTTTAACTAATAAGTGCACCAGTCTTGAATCCATGCGTCGGTGGAAACAATGCCGGCATGTTGCATGTATTAGCTCTGAACTTAGCGAGTGATTGCCTTGCAGCTGTCGAACTGAGCGTAGAGCGTGATTATCGCTCACTTGAAAGGGTCAAGCCCTTTCGAGTCGTCCGGTTTTTACGCCAGACGACTCGGTTCACCATCTTTCGGGATACAAGTTGACTAAGTGGTACCACTACACTTATCAACTTTCGTTTTGGTAATCCTCATCCAGCTTCCTTTCTGGAGGTCCCGAGGATTACCAATTGGGCTGTCATACTGAGCTCATATATTGGAGATCGATAATGCACACTTCTTACACGACTGACCAGTCGACAGCGCTGCCTTCCTATTATGCGTGTGTAAACCGATGTTGGGCTGCTCAACATCTTTCACGGTTACATCACTTGCACCAGAACCCACGGTGCCGATTTGGTAATATGTTGTACATTTACTCAAGATGTACGCTTCGGCCCCTTATTCAGGGGCTCAAGCTATTACCAGCAAGAACAATCCTCATCCAGACTTGAACTCGAAACACCCGGAGGCGAACGGTTTAACTAATAAGTGCACCAGTCTTGAATCCATGCGTCGGTGGAAACAATGCCGGCGTGTTGCATGTATTAGCTCTGAACTTAGCGAGTGATTGCCTTGCAGCTGTCATACTGAGCGTAGAGCGTGATTATCGCTCACTTGAACCATGTTGAATGGCTCTTTGGTGTAGGGTAAGGCACCAATTTGTTGGGGCGTAACGGTCACCACCAACTTAAGACTTGCTTATAGGTATTTCAACGTTTTCAACTCTTAAATCGACCGTGTTTCATTATCATCTCTTCTTCTTATTAAATGCATAGAGTTCGTTCCATTGGGTAGTTCGCGTGGCGAACGGTTTGATGCAGCCCCCCGGGGGGGACCACGGCACTTTACACCGGGCATGGTGTATGCGCAACCTACAGATCACCAATATATTTGTGATCGATAATGCACACTTCTTACACGACTGACCAGTCGACAGCGCTGCCTTCCTATTATGCGTGTGTAAACCGATGTTGGGCTGCTCAACATCTTTCACGGTTACATCACTTGCACCCGAACCCATGGTGCCGATTTGGTAATATGTTGTACATGGTCTCAAGATGTACGCTTCGACCCCTTAAGGGGTCGAAGCTATTACCAGCAAGATCAATCCTCATCCAGACTTGAACTCGAAACACCCGGAGGCGAACGGTTTAACTAATAAGTGCACCAGTCTTGAATCCATGCGTCGGTGGAAACAATGCCGGCATGTTGCATGTATTAGCTCTGAACATAGCGAGTGATTGCCTTGTAGCTGTCGAACTGAGCGTAGAATGTGATTATCGCTCACTTGAAAGGGTCAAGCCCTTTCGAGTCGTCCGGTTTTTACGCCAGACGACTCGGTTCACCATCTTTCGGGAAGGGACCGTCTCGGTCGCAAGCTGCTCCGGTCCCTAAACAACCTGCGACAAATGATAGGAAATGCCGACATCAATACGTGTTCAGTTTGGTTTATCGCTCATAGGTCCTTTTGACCATCGATCCCTGATTATAACTCTCAATTAAACAGTCAGGAGAGTAAGGCATGCCCATCGATATCTCATCGACAGGCGATACCGCAAGAACGGCCAACGACACATCAGGTGATCGATTATTGCTACGACTTTTGCTTAATCGTTTCCACTCCTTAGAGAAAGAAACCCCCGGGGACCGTCTCGGTCGCAAGCTGCTCCGGTCCCTAAACAACCTGCGACAAATGATAGGAAATGCCGACATCAATACGTGTTCAGTTTGGTTTATCGCTCATTGGTCTGTTTGACCATCGATCCCTGATTAAACTCTCAGTAATCCAGTCGGGAGAGTAAGGCATGCCCATCGATATCTCATCGACAGGCGATACCGCTTGAACGGCCAACGACACATCAGAGGATCGTATCTTGCTACAACTTTTGCTTAATCGTTTCTTCTCCTTGGAGAAAGAAACCCCTGGGGACCGTCTCGGCCGCAAGCTGCTACGGTCCCTAAACAACCTGCGGCATCAAATGATAGGAAAAGCCGACATCAATACGTGTTCAGTTTGGTTTATCGCTCATAGGTCTGTTTGACCATCGATCCCTGATTAATACTCTCAATTAGAAGGTCGGTAGAGTAAGGCATGCCCATCGATATATCATCGACAGGCGATACCGCATGAACGGCCAACGACACATCAGAGGATCGTATCTTGCTACAACTCTTGCTTAATAGTTTCCACTCCTTGGAGAAAGAAACCCCCGGGGACCGTCTCGGCCGCAAGCTGCTCCGGTCCCTAAACAACCTGCGGCATCAAATGATAGGAAAAGCCGACATCAATACGTGTTCAGTTTGGTTTATCGCTCATAGGTCTGTTTGACCATCGATCCTAGAATTCAACTTTCGAGTAAGGCATGCCCGTCGATATCTCATCGATAGGCGATGCCGGTAGAACGGCCAACGACACACATCTAGGATCGCATTTACTCTTCCTTGGATGGATAACCAATACCCTAGGACCGTTTCATCGCGAGCTGCTCCGGTCCTCAAACAACTCGCGAACCACCGATAGGATGATATTAGGAATGGCCGACTTTCATCCTTTAACTCTCAGTTCTGCTTACCAAAACATAGGTACTTGGACCTTAAAGACCACTATATGTTCCCCGATCGGGGGCAATCGGAACGTCTATCCATCATCAACATCGTTTCACTCATTCCGAACCACCAAATTGGACAGACAGTACCATATTCACCAACCGATTGCTTCAACTTCGCAAACTGTATGGTAAGTTCTACTAATTTCACATCTTACCATCGACTAATAGTGCATAAATCCACTTGGAAATCACTTTTCCTTGGTCCTCGGACCTTCTACGACAACGTCCAACAAATATCCGAAGTCGTTTCCCAACTTAGACCAAGCATTTCGTATCTTTACTTCTAATCGATTTTTTCTCTCATAATTGACGATCAAAATCTAAAAACCACATTTTGAGCCAGAAGCAGTCGTCCGATCGTCCTGGGGGTAGTCTCAATCGATTTAGAAGGGCCCAATTCATAAAGATACGTACTCAGTCAAATTCATGCTTCTGGCTCACCTACCCCCTATATAGAAAACGAAAGCGTACAGGCGTGGAAAACGTGCCATTTTTCTCCATCACGGACTTTTTTTTTCTCGTTGCACCGACTCTAGTAAAAAAGTGAAATTTTTTACTAGTTACCAACTTTTGCAAATTATCATCGGATATCACTTTTCATGGTCTATAGTAAGTTCTTATCACGTTTTAGTAGTTTTTGAAAAAAAAATTTTTTTGAACTTTTCAAAATTTTTCAAAACAAAGTTTTTGTAGGCGGTTTTGTGTATGGAGGGTTACTAGTCTCGGGGTCACTGTTTGACCAAAAAACCACTATATATCATTCGAAAGGTAATTTCAAGGGCTACAAAAAATTGTTCTACGGCACCCCCCTCCGACGTCTAGTATTCGAGTTATTGGCCAAAAACCATCACTTGAGCGATTTTTCGTTCAGGGTACCCGACTCTAGTAAAAAAGTGAAATTTTTCTCGATTGACCAAGTGTTGCAAATGACCATCGGATTTCACTTTTTATGGTCTATAGTGAGTTCTGATCACGATTTGGTACTTTTTGAAAAAATTTTTTTGACGCACTTTTCAAAATTTTGCAAAACCAAAACTTTTTAGGCGGTTTTGTGTATGGAGGGTTACTAGTCTCGGGGTCACTGTTTGACCAAAAAACCACTATATATCATTCGAAAGGTAATTTCAAGGGCTACAAAAAATTGTTCTACGGCACCCCCCTCCGACGTCTAGTATTCGAGTTATTGGCCAAAAACCATCACTTGAGCGATTTTTCGTTCAGGGTACCCGACTCTAGTAAAATGATGCGATTTTTACTAGTCTAGGAACTTTTTGGTCAAAAAATCAAGTATATGTCATTCGATAGATAATTTCAAGGGCTACCAAAAATTGTTCCACGACACCCCCCTGCGACGTCTAGTATTCGAGTTATTAGCCAAAAACCGCAACTTAAGCGGTTTTTCGTCCAGGGTACCCGACTCTAGTAAAATGATGCGATTTTTACTAGTCTAGGGAACTTTTTGGCCAAAAATCAAGTATATGTCATTCGATAGATAATTTCAAGGGCTACCAAAAATTGTTCCACGACACCCCCCTCCGACGTCTAGTATTAGAGTTATTAGCCAAAAACCGCAACTATAGCGGTTTTTCGTCCAGGGTACCCGACTCTAGTAAAATGATGCGATTTTTACTAGTCTAGGGAACTTTTTGGCCAAAAATCAAGTATATGTCATTCGATAGATAATTTCAAGGGCTACCAAAAATTGTTCCACGACACCCCCCTGCGACGTCTAGTATTCGAGTTATTAGCCAAAAACCGCAATTATAGCGGTTTTTCGTCCAGGGTACCCGACTCTAGTAAAATGATGCGATTTTTACTAGTCTAGGGAACTTTTTGGCCAAAAATCAAGTATATGTCATTCGATAGATAATTTCAAGGGCTACCAAAAATTGTTCCATGACACCCCCCTGCGACGTCTAGTATTCGAGTTATGGGCCAAAAACCATTCATACTTGAGCATTTTGCTCATTTTGCCTGTACGGGTACCGGGGACTAGTAAAATCAGGCCAATTTTACTAGAGTAGGGGTCCTTTTTGGTCAAAAAAACAACTTTTGCTCGTTCGATAGGGAATCGATAGGGCAACAAAAAATCGTTCTACGACCCCCCCTTCCGATGTCTAGTATTCGAGTTATGGGCCAAAAACAGTTTATAGCTAATTTTTCACTCGATTTTTCACCAAGTATCGCACATTACTCCGGTTCTATACATTGGATCGTCAATCTTTAAGATTTTATGGGTAGTTCCAACTGTTTGCTACATTTCATCCATACATCACCAACCGATTCAATGTCTGTGCTAGAAGTTATTAGAGGAATAAAAAAATTTACCCTTGGCTTTGGACCGTCAAATTTTACCCATTTTTGGCCCGTATTTGCCCCATAGCTCCGCCGGTATCCAAGATAGCGCCACACTTTCTTCTGGCCATGGGTAGATGGCACTTGTGGCTAGATTTCTTCCATGCACCACTAATCGCTACCATGTCTGTGGCCGGAGCTATTCGACGAACAACCTTTGCATTCACCTTGCGCACTTAGGGTTTTTGGTCTAACTTGCACCATTTTTGGCCCGTATTTGCCCCATAGCTCCGCCGGTATCCAAGATATGGCCACACTTTCTTCTGGCCATGGGTAGATGGCACTTGTGGCTAGATTTCTTCCATGCACCACTAATCGCTACCATGTCTGTGGCCGGAGCTATTCACGAAAGCGCCTCGCGCACTTGGTCGGATTTTTGGTCCACCTGGCACCATTTTTGGCCCATATTTGCCCCATAGCTCCGCCGGTATCCAAGATATGGCCACACTTTCTTCTGGCCATGGGTAGATGGCACTTGTGGCTAGATTTCTTCCATGCACCACTAATCGCTACCATGTCTGTGGCCGGAGCTATTCGACGAACAACCATCGCATTTACCTAGGTACTTTTTCGGATTTTTGGTCCAACTTGCACCATTTTTGGCCCATATTTGCCCCATAGCTCCGCCGGTATCCAAGATATGGCCACACTTTCTTCTGGCCATGGGTAGATGGCACTTGTGGCTAGATTTCTTCCATGCACCACTAATCGCTACCATGTCTGTGGCCGGAGCTATTCACGAAAGCGCCTCGCGCACTTGGTCGGATTTTTGGTCCACCTGGCACCATTTTTGGCCCATATTTGCCCCATAGCTCCGCCGGTATCCAAGATATGGCCACACTTTCTTCTGGCCATGGGTAGATGGCACTTGTGGCTAGATTTCTTCCATGCACCACTAATCGCTACCATGTCTGTGGCCGGAGCTATTCACGAAAGCGCCTCGCGCACTTGGTCGGATTTTTGGTCCACCTGGCACCATTTTTGGCCCATATTTGCCCCATAGCTCCGCCGGTATCCAAGATATGGCCACACTTTGTTCTGGCCATGGGTAGATGGCACTTGTGGCTAGATTTCTTCCATGCACCACTAATCGCTACCATGTCTGTGGCCGGAGCTATTCGACGAACAACCATCGCATTTACCTAGGTACTTTTTCGGATTTTTGGTCCAACTTGCACCATTTTTGGCCCATATTTGCCCCATAGCTCCGCCGGTATCCAAGATATGGCCACACTTTCTTCTGGCCATGGGTAGATGGCACTTGTGGCTAGATTTCTTCCATGCACCACTAATCGCTACCATGTCTGTGGCCGGAGCTATTCACGAAAGCGCCTCGCGCACTTGGTCGGATTTTTGGTCCACCTGGCACCATTTTTGGCCCATATTTGCCCCATAGCTCCGCCGGTATCCAAGATATGGCCACACTTTCTTCTGGCCATGGGTAGATGGCACTTGTGGCTAGATTTCTTCCATGCACCACTAATCGCTACCATGTCTGTGGCCGGAGCTATTCACGAAAGCGCCTCGCGCACTTGGTCGGATTTTTGGTCCAACTTGCACCATTTTTGGCCCATATTTGCCCCATAGCTCCGCCGGTATCCAAGATATGGCCACACTTTCTTCTGGCCATGGGTAGATGGCACTTGTGGCTAGATTTCTTCCATGCACCACTAATCGCTACCATGTCTGTGGCCGGAGCTATTCGACGAACAACCATCGCATTTACCTAGGTACTTTTTCGGATTTTTGGTCCAACTTGCACCATTTTTGGCCCATATTTGCCCCATAGCTCCGCCGGTATCCAAGATATGGCCACACTTTCTTCTGGCCATGGGTAGATGGCACTTGTGGCTAGATTTCTTCCATGCACCACTAATCGCTACCATGTCTGTGGCCGGAGCTATTCACGAAAGCGCCTCGCGCACTTGGTCGGATTTTTGGTCCAACTTCACCATTTTTGGCCCATATTTGCCCCATAGCTCCGCCGGTATCCAAGATATGGCCACACTTTCTTCTGGCCATGGGTAGATGGCACTTGTGGCTAGATTTCTTCCATGCACCACTAATCGCTACCATGTCTGTGGCCGGAGCTATTCGACGAACAACCATCGCATTTACCTAGGTACTTTTTCGGATTTTTGGTCCAACTTGCACCATTTTTGGCCCATATTTGCCCCATAGCTCCGCCGGTATCCAAGATATGGCCACACTTTCTTCTGGCCATGGGTAGATGGCACTTGTGGCTAGATTTCTTCCATGCACCACTAATCGCTACCATGTCTGTGGCCGGAGCTATTCACGAAAGCGCCTCGCGCACTTGGTCGGATTTTTGGTCCAACTTGCACCATTTTTGGCCCATATTTGCCCCATAGCTCCGCCGGTATCCAAGATATGGCCACACTTTCTTCTGGCCATGGGTAGATGGCACTTGTGGCTAGATTTCTTCCATGCACCACTAATCGCTACCATGTCTGTGGCCGGAGCTATTCGACGAACAACCATCGCATTTACCTAGGTACTTTTTCGGATTTTTGGTCCAACTTGCACCATTTTTGGCCCATATTTGCCCCATAGCTCCGCCGGTATCCAAGATATGGCCACACTTTCTTCTGGCCATGGCTAGATGGCACTTGTGGCTAGATTTCTTCCATGCACCACTAATCGCTACCATGTCTGTGGCCGGAGCTATTCACGAAAGCGCCTCGCGCACTTGGTCGGATTTTTGGTCCAACTTGCACCATTTTTGGCCCATATTTGCCCCATAGCTCCGCCGGTATCCAAGATATGGCCACACTTTCTTCTGGCCATGGGTAGATGGCACTTGTGGCTAGATTTCTTCCATGCACCACTAATCGCTACCATGTCTCTGGCCGGAGCTATTCGACGAACAACCATCGCATTCACCTTCTCGTTGCACTTCTTCGGGAATTTGGTGCAACCAAGTTTTCACTATAACTTGGTCATTTTCCGTCCATCGGACATGCGGTTTTGGGTGTCGATACTTGACACCGCACGCTACAATATGTTCCTCCACGACCATGTGGTCCGATGCTTCCAACAGGAGCTATTCGAGGATTACCGATTTTTCACCATTAAAAATGCTCAATTTTGCACCAACTTTTGCCTATAACTCAGGCTGTATCGATCGGATCTTCAATCTTGAAAAAGTTTTGGATAGGTGGCATCAAATGCTACATTTCGTTCTTCCACGTCAACTTTGTCCGATGTCTAGCAAAAAAGTTATTCGCGAACCAAGTCCAGAACCCATGCAATGGCTGCCCACATTGCATACATCACGGCGGTTAACTCTCGTTACTCTATACCGTGGACTTGGTACTTTTTCAGGCATTCGTTGCTACTTCTTGGTTCATGATATTCGTTTACGGTCTTCACTAGGGCATTTGGTGCTCCTTATCGGTTCATGATATTCGTTTACGGTCTTCACTAGGGCATTTGGTGCTCCTTATCGGTTCATGATATTCGTTTACGGTCTTCACTAGGGCATTTGGTGCTCCTTATCGGTTCATGATATTCGTTTACGGTCTTCACTAGGGCATTTGGTGCTCCTTATCGGTTCATGATATTCGTTTACGGTCTTCACTAGGGCATTTGGTAATGGGCTTCCCATCTTTCTACTGATCGATCCATACTCACTTGCGTGCACCTAGCCTAGGAAGGTTTCCTTGGGCTTCCCATCTTTCTACTGATCGATCCATACTCACTTGCGTGCACCTAGCCTAGGAAGGTTTCCTATGGCTTCCCATCTTTCTACTGATCGATCCATACTCACTTGCGTGCACCTAGCCTAGGAAGGTTTCCTATGGCTTCCCATCTTTCTACTGATCGATCCATACTCACTTGCGTGCACCTAGCCTAGGAAGGTTTCCTATGGCTTCCCATCTTTCTACTGATCGATCCATACTCACTTGCGTGCACCTAGCCTAGGAAGGTTTCCTATGGCTTCCCATCTTTCTACTGATCGATCCATACTCACTTGCGTGCACCTAGCCTAGGAAGGTTTCCTATGGCTTCCCATCTTTCTACTGATCGATCCATACTCACTTGCGTGCACCTAGCCTAGGAAGGTTTCCTTGGGCTTCCCATCTTTCTACTGATCGATCCATACTCACTTGCGTGCACCTAGCCTAGGAAGGTTTCCTATGGCTTCCCATCTTTCTACTGATCGATCCATACTCACTTGCGTGCACCAAGCCTAGGAAGGTTTCCTATGGCTTCCCATCTTTCTACTGATCGATCCATACTCACTTGCGTGCACCTAGCCTAGGAAGGTTTCCTATGGCTTCCCATCTTTCTACTGATCGATCCATACTCACTTGCGTGCACCTAGCCTAGGAAGGTTTCCTATGGCTTCCCATCTTTCTACTGATCGATCCATACTCACTTGCGTGCACCTAGCCTAGGAAGGTTTCCTTGGGCTTCCCATCTTTCTACTGATCGATCCATACTCACTTGCGTGCACCTAGCCTAGGAAGGTTTCCTATGGCTTCCCATCTTTCTACTGATCGATCCATACTCACTTGCGTGCACCTAGCCTAGGAAGGTTTCCTTGGGCTTCCCATCTTTCTACTGATCGATCCATACTCACTTGCGTGCACCTAGCCTAGGAAGGTTTCCTATGGCTTCCCATCTTTCTACTGATCGATCCATACTCACTTGCGTGCACCTAGCCTAGGAAGGTTTCCTTGGGCTTCCCATCTTTCTACTGATCGATCCATACTCACTTGCGTGCACCTAGCCTAGGAAGGTTTCCTATGGCTTCCCATCTTTCTACTGATCGATCCATACTCACTTGCGTGCAACTAGCCTAGGAAGGTTTCCTTGGGCTTCCCATCTTTCTACTGATCGATCCATACTCACTTGCGTGCACCTAGCCTAGGAAGGTTTCCTTGGGCTTCCCATCTTTCTACTGATCGATCCATACTCACTTGCGTGCACCTAGCCTAGGAAGGTTTCCTTGGGCTTCCCATCTTTCTACTGATCGATCCATACTCACTTGCGTGCACCTAGCCTAGGAAGGTTTCCTATGGCTTCCCATCTTTCTACTGATCGATCCATACTCACTTGCGTGCACCTAGCCTAGGAAGGTTTCCTTGGGCTTCCCATCTTTCTACTGATCGATCCATACTCACTTGCGTGCACCTAGCCTAGGAAGGTTTCCTATGGCTTCCCATCTTTCTACTGATCGATCCATACTCACTTGCGTGCACCTAGCCTAGGAAGGTTTCCTATGGCTTCCCATCTTTCTACTGATCGATCCATACTCACTTGCGTGCACCTAGCCTAGGAAGGTTTCCTTGGGCTTCCCATCTTTCTACTGATCGATCCATACTCACTTGCGTGCACCTAGCCTAGGAAGGTTTCCTATGGCTTCCCATCTTTCTACTGATCGATCCATACTCACTTGCGTGCACCAAGCCTAGGAAGGTTTCCTATGGCTTCCCATCTTTCTACTGATCGATCCATACTCACTTGCGTGCACCTAGCCTAGGAAGGTTTCCTATGGCTTCCCATCTTTCTACTGATCGATCCATACTCACTTGCGTGCACCTAGCCTAGGAAGGTTTCCTATGGCTTCCCATCTTTCTACTGATCGATCCATACTCACTTGCGTGCACCTAGCCTAGGAAGGTTTCCTTGGGCTTCCCATCTTTCTACTGATCGATCCATACTCACTTGCGTGCACCTAGCCTAGGAAGGTTTCCTATGGCTTCCCATCTTTCTACTGATCGATCCATACTCACTTGCGTGCACCTAGCCTAGGAAGGTTTCCTTGGGCTTCCCATCTTTCTACTGATCGATCCATACTCACTTGCGTGCACCTAGCCTAGGAAGGTTTCCTATGGCTTCCCATCTTTCTACTGATCGATCCATACTCACTTGCGTGCACCTAGCCTAGGAAGGTTTCCTTGGGCTTCCCATCTTTCTACTGATCGATCCATACTCACTTGCGTGCACCTAGCCTAGGAAGGTTTCCTATGGCTTCCCATCTTTCTACTGATCGATCCATACTCACTTGCGTGCAACTAGCCTAGGAAGGTTTCCTTGGGCTTCCCATCTTTCTACTGATCGATCCATACTCACTTGCGTGCACCTAGCCTAGGAAGGTTTCCTTGGGCTTCCCATCTTTCTACTGATCGATCCATACTCACTTGCGTGCACCTAGCCTAGGAAGGTTTCCTTGGGCTTCCCATCTTTCTACTGATCGATCCATACTCACTTGCGTGCACCTAGCCTAGGAAGGTTTCCTATGGCTTCCCATCTTTCTACTGATCGATCCATACTCACTTGCGTGCACCTAGCCTAGGAAGGTTTCCTTGGGCTTCCCATCTTTCTACTGATCGATCCATACTCACTTGCGTGCACCTAGCCTAGGAAGGTTTCCTTGGGCTTCCCATCTTTCTACTGATCGATCCATACTCACTTGCGTGCACCTAGCCTAGGAAGGTTTCCTATGGCTTCCCATCTTTCTACTGATCGATCCATACTCACTTGCGTGCACCTAGCCTAGGAAGGTTTCCTATGGCTTCCCATCTTTCTACTGATCGATCCATACTCACTTGCGTGCACCTAGCCTAGGAAGGTTTCCCTTTGGTACCGACTTCCATCTACGCACTCGATATAACCTAGGTACTTGGTACCGATGATGGTTAACACTCAAGCATTTCTTGCATCCTGCGTGCAAGGTACCAATTTTCACTTCTTAGGTACGTTTATGGGCCCGCATTTATCCAATATCGCTCCGATGGCCTTTCGCATTATTTCATCCGATAGCCCTTGCCAAAAGCTACCAAAAGTTCCTCCACGGCCATGTGTTCCGACGCTTAGTTTAGGAAATATTCGAAAAAATTCATCTTAGGAAAAATTTTCTTATTGGAAAATCACCTTAAATCGATGGCCATTTTTTGGGCAAAAACTTTAACGTCTTCCCGACTTTGCGGGAATTGCGAATTTTAGGCACCCAGAGAAAATCTTTTACTTTAAGGGGGCGGCCGCGAAGTTGCCCAAAGTCTCGGACACAAAAATTCTCAAGTTCCCCACTCTAGTAAATCGCCCTATGAGTATCTCCTGGCCCGCGAGCTCTGCGAGCGGGCCAGCTTCGGCGATTTTTGCCTTTTCGCCTAGGCGGTTCTTCTACGAAATTGGTCCACAGCTTTTGCTCAGAAAGCTAGCATTTGTTGCAACAGTTAGGTACTTGGTACCACATTTTGGTATCCATTTGGGTATTTGTGGCAACTACTCGGTACTTTGGCCCACATTTCGCTCTACTCGGGCTTCTATGGTGGTACTTGTCGGTACTTCTGGCCAACTTAGGCCAATTGGGTGCAACTTGTGGGTACTCTGTGGGTACTTTAGGGCGTATTGTGTCTTTCGGGTGAACCTTCGCTATACTTCATGGGTACTGATGGCCAACTTAGGAACATTCAGTGCAACCTTTGGGCCTAAGGAAATTTGTCCAACTCTTTGGACTTAGAAAATTTTCTGGACTTAGAAAATTTTCTGGACTTGTAAAAATTTTCAAATGTTCAATTTGGCCCACATTTCGCTCTACTCGGGCCTCTATGGTGCTACTTGGCGGTACTTTTGGCCAACTTAGGCCAACTGGGTGCTATTTGTGGGTACTCTATCGGTACTTTTGGCCAACATAGGCCAATTGGGTGCTACTTTTGGGTGCTCTATCGGTACTTTTGGCCATGTTAGGCCCATTCGGTGCTATATGTGGGTGCTCTATCGGTACTTTTGGCCATGTTAGGCCCACTCGGTGCTATTTGTGGGTACTCTATCGGTACTTTTGGCCAACTTAGGCCAACTCAGTGCTTCTTGTGGGTACTCTATCGGTACTTTTGGCCATCTTAGGCCAATTGGGTGCTATTTGTGGGTACTCTATCGGTACTTTTGGCCAACTTAGGCCAACTCAGTGCTACTTGTGGGTGCTCTATCGGTACTTTTGGCCAACTTAGGCCAACTGGGTGCTATTTGTGGGTACTCTATCGGTACTTTTGGCCAACTTAGGCCAACTCAGTGCTTCTTGTGGGTACTCTATCGGTACTTTTGGCCAACTTAGGCCAACTCAGTGCTACTTGTGGGTACTCTATCGGTACTTTTGGCCAACTAAGGCCAACGCGGTGCTATTTGTGGGTACTCTATCGGTACTTTGGGACATATTATGTCCTTCGGGTGAACCTTCTCGATACCTCATGGGTACTTGTGGCCAACTTAGGAAAATTCAGTGCAACCTATGGGCCTTTGGAAATTGTTCCAACACTTTGGACTTAGAAAATTTTCTGGACTTAGAAAATTTTTTGGACTTAGAAAAATTTTCAACTTCTGTATCTTCTTCATCATGTTCCATTTTGTGGGACTTAGAAAATTTTCTGGACTTAGAAAATTTTTTGGACTTAGGAAATTTTTCAACACTTGTAAAATTTTTGTTCCTTCTTTGAAGAAGAATACTTTCCACTATTAGCTTCTTTCTCTTTTTCTTCTTAGTTGTCTTCTTATTTTCGGTCCGAGAGCGCCGACACTTGTAAAATTATCTAAGTCCGAAGACTTTTGGAATGAACCAAAAGTCAACGAACACAATACATCAACCCTATCAACATCAAGTGGCAACCCGAAGGAAGCGCAGCGGCCAGCCCATGTACAACGCGAAGTTGTAGCATGCAACCAACCAACCGCTAACCTCCAACGGCACTCAATGTATTCGTTACACATGGGCGCACCTGCACCACACTGTCGTGACCATCCAACGAGCCGTCGGTTCGGTCGTGTGTTACAAGCACCCCATCACATAGGCATAGAGTCACCACACAGTGTTCTTCAACACTCTCGTCACATGGTGCAAGTCACGGTACGCACCACCAATGTGCACTGGTTGGCCAATTCCAGCACACACGGGGCGCGCACGCGCAAGCACTAACCACCAAGCATGGGTCGCCTGAGAGGATCGATGCGAACGCATCTCTACAACTTGAAGCTCCCAGCCTGTAGTCCCGTCGTTTGCGGGCGGTCGTAGGTGTCGAAACTAGTGATATCCACAGTCGGCAAGCTCGTCCACCGGTGTTCCCAACATGTATGGTACTAACACGTGCAGCGCGAACCCGCCCTTTGCGGCCTAGTAGTAAGCGGGGATGAGACGCCAGTGTGCCAATGGACAGCACGGACGGTTCTCGGAGGGTTGTTAGGCCCGCTAGCTTACGACCACCTAATGGGTATAAGAAGCGCTATCAGCTCGGATTGGATACGACCTTAGAGGCGTTCAGGCATAATCCAGCGGACGTAGCGTCATACCATAGTCCGTTCGAACTAGTATTGAGCCAGTGGTCCGTACCTGTGGTTCCTCTCGTACTGCACAGGAATTCCGTTAAGATAGCGACAAACAATGCACACCAGTAGGGTAAAACTAACCTGTCTCACGACGGTCTAAACCCAGCTCACGTTCCCTTGAAAGGGTGAACAATCCTACGCTTGGTAAATTTTGCTTTACAATGATAGGAAGAGCCGACATCGAAGGATCAAAAAGCCACGTCGCTATGAACGCTTGGCGGCCACAAGCCAGTTATCCCTGTGTGTGACGTTCGAGCAGTCGAGCACTTTAGACGTGTCTTCCGTGCGCTCCGCAAATTTGGCGAAAATTTTGTGAAAATTTTGTACAGAAGGCGTTTACTTCGTGTATAATCGATCATTTAAGTGGAAAACTGCGAGATTTTGGTGAAAACCGGACGAAAATCGGGTTAAAATTAGCGATTTTGTGTGTAAACAACTCCTCCATACATTTTGTATGGGGGAAGTTTTTATGTGATTTTATGCATTAAAAGACGTTTTGTGAATGCAAATGCTGACTATTTTGCAAGTGGCCACGGCCATTTAGTGAATAATATCGATTTTGGACGATTTCCGGCGAGTTTGGGTGAAAAACTTTGGTGGCAAAATAGTGCATACAAAAAACAACAACAACATCAGTGTGTTTTGAAGGTGCACAAAAATCAGGGCCAATTGGTCCGGATTTGTTGTAAATCGACAGATTTAGTGCCCCTGAGTGCCCATATAGCGAAAACCGGGTGAAAATTGGACGATTTTTGATAAAAAAGTGCAGTGCAAAAAAGTGCGTGTGGTGCTACCGCTGGGGCACGTGGTCGTGGAAGCCGGTTTTATTACAAAACTGGGAATAACTCGGCCAATTTTCGGTCGATTTGCCCGCGGTTTTCACTGTTGGACTTGTTTTAGTGCGTGCAACACGAATCCGCAATAAAAAATTGGAAAATCGCGAAAAATTTTTTTGACATTTCTTCGATTTTCCAAATACGACCCAGCGGACAAAAATCGATTGACAGGCAGTTCCCAGGTGACAAATTTTGAATTTGGTCAGTACTGCACGAAAACTGCTCGAATTGCGGAAGGTGGCTAGAAAATTCGGGGAAGTCGAGTAGGGTGCGCTACTGCTCGAAACTGGTCGATTCGACCACTTCCTTCGAAATCAAAACTGCTCGAATTTTTCGAAATTTCCGGAAACGTTCAGAAAAATTCGGAAACGGTACTGATAAATCGTGGAACGATCTAACGTGACGAAACACCACCTCTCTGAACGATTTTACTGCTCGAATACCATTTCTGCTGAGGTGGTTCTCACGGGGCAGTCCGCTGCTGGCGTCCTCCCGTGAGGAGGAGTAAATCCAGCTTTAAAGCGCGGGAACGGTCGGAAAGTGTCTTTCGACCATGACGGAGCCACGCACGCTCCGGACGAGGCAGGGCAGTGTGGATCAGGCCAGGTCCACAGTAAGCCGACCATCGACATCTACGGAGCCTCGTGTGCTGCTCACGAAGCTGGCAGAAACAACAACTAGCGAGCAGCGACAGGCGGAATTAACGGCAGTAATTGAGCGGTTCCAGGAGCAAGTTGGGGCCCTCACTGCCGAGGTGACGATGCTGCGGGTACAGCTGCAGGAAAGCGAGCGTCGTTCTGAGCTGCAGCAGAAGACGGCGGAGCAGAGGGAGCAGGACCTGCGTGGGGACCTGGCTTTTTTGAGAACGATGCTGCATGAGGAGCGCCAGGCGATGCAGGCGCTCATAGCGCAGACGTTTGGCGTAACCACGCAAAGTCAAGCGCAGCAGCAGCACGGTGAGCAGCAGCAGCAGCAACAACATCATCGCCTGCAGCAGCAGCAGCAGCGACAGCAGGGTGCGGTGACGGCTTCGGTGGTGCCGTCTCCGGACCAGGAAGGCGGCTCCTGGGCTGGGGTGGTGAGCCGTAAGTCGGCACGTCAACCGGCACGCACGCAGCAGCAGCAACAGCGGCAGCGGCAGCAGGGGCTGCAGACACGACAGCAGCAGCAGCAGTGGCAGCAGGAGCCGCAGCAACTGCAGCAGCAGCAGGGATCGGGCATGGAGACGGCTACGGTGGTGCCGTCTCTCGACCACGAAGGCGACTCTTGGACAGAGGTGGTGCGCCGTAAGCCGGCACGCCAGCAACCGGGCCGGCAGCAGCAGCAGTGGCAGCAGCGGCAACAATCGCATCAACAACAACCGCGTCGATTGGCCCCACGAAGCCAGGCTGCTAAGCCGAAACAGAGCAGGCCTGATGCCATCGAGGTTGCTCCGGGAGAGGGGCAAACGTGGGCAGATGTTTACCGGCTGGTGCGAACGGCACCAGAATTGGAAAAAATCCAGCAGGCGCTGGGAGTAGGACGGCGGACGACGCGTGACCGACTGGTCATGGACATCAAGGAGGGCGAGAATGCTCAAGAAATCATTGAGCTGGTGCAGGAAGTCTGCACGAAAGCGGAAACTCCATCGTCTGCACGCCTGGTAACAGAGACGGTGGAAATGAAATTCGTCGAGGTCGACCCTTTAGCGGAAGCCTTGGACGTGGCGAAGGCGGTAGAAGGTTTGACGCTGGAGAAGGTGTCGGAGTCTGCCGTCCATCTGACGGAGTTCTGGAATGGCACGCAGGTGGCCTATGTGCGAGTGTCGGCCAGGGCGGCGGAGAAGCTGGACCAGCAGTATGTCAGAATCTCGCACACGTCCTGCCTGGCAACGAAGGTTCCACCACCAACGCGGAACCAGCTGCGATGCTACAGGTGTCTGGAATACGGACACAGGAAGGTCACCTGCAAGAGCGAGAAGGACCTTTCAACAGCCTGCTTCCGCTGCGGACTGCCGGGTCATGTGACCCGAACCTGTGTAGCGAACATCAGTTGTGCGGTCTGCAAGGGTCCGCATCGGGTGGGACATCCGTCCTGTCCTCGACATTAAAGGTCCTGCAAATTAACATCGGGCGTAGCAGATCAGCGCAGGACCTGATGCTGCAAACGGCACGCGAGCAGGGAGTGGATGTCGTCATTGCCTGCGAATTATTCAAGCCGCCGCGGGATAACGGCAGATGGGTGGTGGATGAGGCGCAGAGTGTGGCAGTAGTAGCCACCGGGGCGTACCCCATTCAACGCTTATGGGAATGCGCTCATCCCGGGCTGGTGGTGGCCACAGTGGCAGGGGTCACATTTGCAAGCTGCTACGCCTCGCCGAACATCGGGTTAGCGGACTTCGAGGCCTATCTTGAGGCCGTGGAGATGGCCTTGGTGGGACATCAACATCTGGTGATGGCTGGTGATCTGAACGCGTGGAACACGGACTGGGGGAGTGCCCGCACAACATCCAAAGGGCACACGCTCAAGGGCGTAATCGAACACCTGCAGTTGGAGATACTCAACCGCGGCAACATGCCCACTTTTAAGGGCAACGGGGTCGCGCGAGAGAGTATCGTGGATGTTTCGTTTGCGAGTCCATCGGTCGCACTAGCGGATTCCTGGAAGGTCAGTCAGCGCTACTCCTACAGTGACCACCGGTATGTGGAGTTTTCCGTGGGCGTTCCTGGAGCACGGACCACACAACGGCAGCGTGCGCTTCAACATCAAACGATGCAGCAGTCTAGTGGTGAGGGCATCGCGCAACATGCGGGAGTACGCTGGAAGACCTCGCTTTTCAACAGGGAGCGATACCAGGAGGCGATTGCGGATTGTCGGCTAGCCGAAGCAGACACACCTGACGCGCTGATTGGAGCGTTAACTTCAGCTTGTGACAGGACGATGGCGAGAGTGGGCCCGGCGAAATTCCATCAGCCGCCGAAGCTCTATTGGTGGACCCCGGAACTGGGGCTCTTGCGTCGTGAGTGCGAGGAGGCCGAGGAGAGGCTCGGGGTTGCCACGCAGTTAGCAGATCGCGAGGTGGCAACGGCTCGACTTCATGACCTTCGCAGACAGCTGCAGCGCGGAATTCAGGAGAGCCGGAACGAGAAGCTTCAGGAGTTGATCGACGGAGTCGATAATGATGTCTTTGGGCTTGGTTACAAGGTGGTGTTGGCCAAGCTGCGAGGCCGTACCCCGCCGGAGACGGATCGATCGGTACTGGAGCCGATTGTGGATGCTTTGTTTCCGCTGCATCCCCCATTTGAGTGGCCGGTCGTCGAGAGAGCGGCTGACGAGGAGAGGCTTCGCCCTGTTACGGAAGCGGAGGTTCTGGCATTGGCAGAGCGAATGGCTCCATCCAAAGCGCCGGGTCTGGACGGTCTACCGAACGCAGCAGTGAAAACCGCGATCCGAGAGCACCCGCAGGCGTTTGTGCGGGTGTTTAACGACCTTTTGGAACGCGGTGAGTTCCCGCGGTCTTGGAAGGAGGCAAGGCTGGTGCTCGTGACCAAACCGGGCAAGCCGCCGGGCGACCCATCGGCGAGCCGACCACTGCTCCTGGAGGGAGCAGTTCCCAAGCTGTTCGAGAAGTGCATCCTCGAGCGTCTCAATGAACACTTGGAGGACAGTGTTGCCCCTCAACTGTCGCCAGAGCAGTACGGGTTTCGTCGTGGGAAGTCGACCATACAGGCCATCCAGCGAGTGATCGAGCGAGGCGAGTACGCGCGATCGTTTCATCGTACGAATGGACGCGATCCTCGGTGTCTGGTGGTGGCAGCGCTAGATGTCCAGAACGCGTTCAACTCGGCAAGTTGGAGGGCAATTGCGGCGGCACTGCGGGAGAAGAACGTCCCAGCCGCGCTACAGAGGATACTGCGAAGCTATTTCTCTGAGCGCGAGCTTGTATACGAGACCAGCGAGGGACCAGTTCGCAGACCGGTGTCGGCAGGGGTACCACAGGGTTCCATCATAGGTCCTACATTGTGGAACACGTTGTATGACGGAGTCCTGCGGCTGGCGTTTCCGGATGGTGTTGAGGCGATCGGATTTGCCGATGATCTGGTGGTGCTGGCAGGTGGCACGACGCCGCAGACAGCGGCTCAGTCTGCTCAGGAGGCCATTGCCATGATTGGAGCGTGGATGGCGGAACGGCACCTCAAGCTGGCGCCCGCAAAGACCGAAATCATCATGGTGTCCACTATGCGGCAAGGGTACCAGCAGCCAACGGTGGCCATCGAGGGAGTACAGCGACAGCCGACGCGGTGCCTCAAGTATCTGGGGGTGGTTCTGCACGACCATCTGCTGTGGACTCCGCATGTCGAATACGCAACGGCGAAGGCGCTCCGTGTGGCGAAGGGGATCTCCCGGCTGATGCAGAATCACGGGGGCCCAAAAGGAGCGAAACGTCGACTTCTTTCATCGGTGGTGGATTCGACGCTGCGGTATGCTGCCCCGGTGTGGCACGAGGCTACAAACGTTCGGCGGTGCAGCAGGCTGCTTAAGCGGGTACAGGCGCAGTACGTGAGGCCAGTCGCCAGGACATTCATATCGGTCAGGTATGAGGTCGCCACGGTCCTGGCGAGCGTTATTCCGATCTGTTTACAGATCCGGGAGGACGCCCGATGTCACCAACAGCATCAAGTTACTGGCTCTCCTATGCACCAGCTGCGGATTGAGGAGCGTGCGGCCACTCTGCGACAGTGGCAAGCAGAGTGGGATGCACTGGCGCCGGCCAGCCGCTTCACAACATGGGCGCACCGGGTGATCCCGGACATCGCGGCGTGGAAGAACCGTCGGTTTGGGGAGATGACTTTTCATCTCGCCCAAGTCATATCAGGCCACGGATTCTTCCACGAGTATCTACACGTGCAGCACTTCTCTCCATCACCGGACTGCGCGCGGTGTCCGGGAGTAGCTGAGACGGCGGCCCATGCCTTCTTCGATTGTCCGCGCTTCGCGGACGTGCGGATTGAGGTGTTGGGCGAACGAGAACAAGAGGTCATCACTCCGGATAATCTGCAAGCTTTCCTGCTGAGCAGCAGGGAAAATTGGAGTGCGGTGTGCGAGGTGGCGAAGCGCATCACTACGGCTCTTCAGCAAGAATGGTACGTGGAGCGATCCAGCAGCGCACATGAAGAAATGACGGCGGCGGCCCGAAGGCTGGACACGGCGCACGAAGATGTGGTTGCAGCGCGCAATGACCGGCGGAACGAGGCGCGGCGGCAGCTAACGGTGGAGCGACGCCTGGCTCGAGGCGAGCCTCCTCCTCCCACTCATCCGGATGGGCGACTTCTCAGCGAGGAAGAGATTAGAGAGCGGGAAGAACGACTGCGTATAGGGCGTGAGAAGGTGCGCCGGCACCGGGCAAGGCGAAGACTCGCAACTAGTGTAGCACCGACGTGCACCGATTACCTTGTGGCGTTATTCGGGGCGGGTGCGTTTGAAGATCAGTAGCGATATTTAATAAATAAAACGGCGCGTTGGGGCCCCTCAGTTGATCCCTCGCGGGTAGGCTGAAGTGGCTGGGCTTGTGGGCTGGGATGGGGTACAAAATTGTTGTAATATCATCCGGCCAATAAACAAGCATTTTCTTTAAAAAAAAAAAAAGCCAGTTATCCCTGTAACCGTGGCAACGTGCCCACCTTCAAGGGCAACGGGGTTGCACGGGAAAGCGTCATCGACGTCTCCTTCGCTAGCCAATCCATTGTGCGGCCGGACTCATGGCGCGTGCTTAACCGCTTCTCCGGCAGCGATCACGCATACATCGAGTTCCAGGTGGAGGTTCCGGGTCAACGGAACAAGCGACGTGGCCAGCAGCACCAAAGCCAAGCAGCAGCCAGTGACGGGACAGCCAGGCACGCCGGAACTCGGTGGAAGACGATGCAGTTCGTCCGGAAGAGCTTCGACATCGCCCTCACAGTCGGCCGCTTCGGACAGGTCGACACTCCGGAGGGGCTGGTTGGCGGACTCACTCGGGCGTGCGATGAGACCATGGAGAGAGTACACGGGGCTACCTTCCACCGCAAGCCCCAGGTGTACTGGTGGTCTCCGGACATCGAGCGCTTGAGGGAAGAGTGCGAAGCAGCGGAGGCAGCCCATCGTCGGGCTCAACCGTCGGAGCGTGCTGTGACGTCTGCCGGACTGCAGGATTGCCGTCGTTTGCTGCAGGCCAGTATCCAGAACAGCAAGGAGAGCAGCCTTCAGGAGCTGATTGACGGCGTCGAGGCTGAGGTGTTCGGTCTCGGGTACAAGGTTGTGCGAGCGAAGCTTCGCGGCCGGGCGCCACCGGAAACGGACCGAGCTGTTCTTGGTCCGATCGTCGACGCCTTGTTCCCGGAGCATCCAGCGTTCGAGTGGCCGGACATCGAAGCGAGCACCGCCTCACACGTCGCTCTGAGGCCGGTCACGAGCTCGGAGGTCCTGCTGCTGGCTGAGCGGATGGCGTCGTCCAAGGCGCCAGGGTTGGACGGCATCCCGAACACTGCGGTGAAGGCAGCGATGCGGAAGCACCCGGAGGTCTTCGTGGACGTG
>NW_026045084.1:0-7500 GCF_943734845.2 Anopheles funestus | reverse complement strand
AGGTTAAAGTCATAAGTTGTGATTGCACAACCATTCTTCATAAGAGTTTAATCACTCTTCAACTAACTTTCGTTCTGGTGTCTTGGTATCAAATCGCGTAAGACACAAGATTCTACTGGCCAAATAGAATCTAGCACATTGGTTAACCTGGCGCCGCAGTCAACTCATGTGCTTGGATCGGATCGAGCTATTGAGTATTGGGCCTGCATACTCGCTCATCCGTATCCTTTGCGTACCGCCCCATGGCCCCGTCCTTAGAGTTAATGACTAGTAGGCTTAACTCTTTGTATGTCTGCACCACAGTTCCCGTTCGTTCCGTGCCGTGGCCGGATACGTATTGCACATCGGTATACCTGTCGCTACTCAGGCAACTCGTGTGCGTGGATTGGATCGAGCTCATGGGGTGTGTAGAGATTCCATGTTATAATTGCAAGTCCATATCCACTTTGTAGGTTAAAGTCATAAGTTGTGATTGCACAACCATACTTCATAAGAGTTTAATAACTCTTCAACTAACTTTCGTTCTGGTGTCTTGGTATCAAATCGCATAAGACACAAGATTCTACTGGCCAAATAGAATCTAGCACATTGGTTAACCTGGCGCCGCAGTCAACTCATGTGCTTGGATCGGATCGAGCTATTGAGTATTGGGCCTGCATACTCGCTCATCCGTATCCTTTGCGTACCGCCCCATGGCCCCGTCCTTAGAGTTAATGACTAATAGGCTTAACTCTTTGTATGTCTGCACCACAGTTCCCGTTCGTTCCGTGCCGTGGCCGGATACGTATTGCACAACAGTAGATACCATCACCTGACGTATCTAACACACCACTATTGTAACTCGTCGTCCAAGGACCTTTCAAGTGCCTGATGGCCAGGGGAGCTCTTACACGGCACGGAGACACAGTGATGCTCGCCCATCAAAGTGTACAACGATCGAGTTTGCTTAAGTGTCTGGGTACCTACACACCAGACACAATGCAATGGCCATGGATCCACACAAGGCACATCACATGCAGAAAGCTTCACCAGATTATGACACATACCACACTCTTGTAACTCGTCGTCGAAGGGGCGTTCAAAGTGCCTTACGGCTAGGGGAGATCTAGCACGGCACGGAGACACAGTGATGGTTGCCCATCAAAGTGTACAACGATCGAGTTTGCTTTCCGCGCAAGCGTTCTAAGTGTCTGGGTACCTACACACCAGACACAATGCAATGGCCACGGATCCACACAAGGCACATCACATGCAGAAAGCTTCACCAGATTATGACACATACCACACTCTTGTAACTCGTCGTCGAAGGGGCGTTCAAAGTGCCTTACGGCTAGGGGAGATCTAGCACGGCACGGAGACACAGTGATGGTTGCCCATCAAAGTGTACAACGATCGAGTTTGCTTTCCGCGCAAGCGTTCTAAGTGTCTGGGTACCTACACACCAGACACAATGCAATGGCCACGGATCCACACAAGGCACATCACATGCAGAAAGCTTCACCAGATTCTGACACATACCACACACATGCAACTCGTCGTCGAAGGGGCGTTCAAGTGCCTTACGGCTAGGGGAGATCTAGCTCGGCACGGAGACACAGTGATGGTCACCCATCAAAGTGTACAACGAACGAGTTGGCTTTCAACAAATTCTGACACATAGCAAGCGAGCGACCGAGCTACACCGAAGGCAGCCCATGGTTGGTCACTCGCGGACGATCATCAGTAATGATCCTTCCGCAGGTTCACCTACGGAAACCTTGTTACGACTTTTACTTCCTCTAAATCATCAAGTTCGGTCAACTTCAGCCATGCCAGCTGCAGCTCACGAAGGAACCGCGGAAGGTAAGCCTCCAGAAACCTCACTAAATAATCCATCGGTAGTAGCGACGGGCGGTGTGTACAAAGGGCAGGGACGTAATCAGCACTAGCTAATGACTAGTGCTTACTAGAAATTCCAGGTTCATGGGGACCGTTGCAGTCCCCAATCCCGACTAGATGGGCATTTTAGTGATTTCCCGTTCCTCTCGGAATGGGGGCGCCTATTGGCGAGAACACGCTGCGACCCACATTGTAGCACGCGTGCAGCCCAGAACATCTAAGGGCATCACGGACCTGTTATCGCTCATTCTCAGCTTGCTAAACACAAGTTGTCCCGCTAAGCAGGGCAAACGTAGCCGACGACCGCCCGTGAAGGCGCCGCCCGGCTGTAACGTCAGGTGCGCCCGGAGGCGCACTGCTGACAGCGTTCTAGTTAGCATGTTTGAGTCACGTTCGTTATCGGAATTAACCAGACAAATCATTCCACGAACTAAGAACGGCCATGCACCACTACCCTTAAATTTGAGAAAGAGCTATCAATCTGTCTTACCTCGATAAGTTTGGACCTGGTAAATTTTCCCGTGTTGAGTCAAATTAAGCCGCAAGCTCCACTTCTTGTGGTGCCCTTCCGTCAATTCCTTTAAGTTTCAACTTTGCAACCATACTTCCCCCGGAACCCGATTTTGGTTTCCCGGAAGCGACTGAGAGCACCGAATAGGGGTAGCGTCTCCCAATTGCTAATTGGCATCGTTTACGGTTAGAACTAGGGCGGTATCTAATCGCCTTCGATCCTCTAACTTTCGTTCTTGATTAAAGAAAGCATCCATGGCAAACGCTTTCGCTTCAGTTGGTCCTACGACGGTCTACGAATTTCACCTCTCGCGCCGTAATACCAATGCCCCCAACTACTTCTGTTAATCATTACCTCTAGGTTTCTGACAAACCAACGAAATCGTATAAACCGAGGTCATATTCCATTATTCCATGCAAGATTATTCTCGGCCAACGCCAACCCCACGGGGGGGCCGGACGCTTTGTCTTAGCCTGCTTTGAGCACTCTAATTTGTTCAAGGTAAATGTGAGTATCTTGAGCACCATGAGGAGCCCGTGCCGGAGTTAACCGGTAGCACGGTACTCGTTCACAGAGTAACGCCCAAGTACACCATTGTGAGTCGCAGCCGTGAGCGCGCGCACGAACGGCCCCGGCGTGTAACCGGGCGCCCGTGGCGGTCACGTGTCTGGACGGGCAATCAACTTCGAACGTTTTAACCGCAACAACTTTAATATACGCTAGTGGAGCTGGAATTACCGCGGCTGCTGGCACCAGACTTGCCCTCCACTTGATCCTTGTTGAAGGATTTATACTCAACTCATTCCAATTATGGACCATCGTTAGAGAGGTCCATATTGTTATTTCTCGTCACTACCTCCCCGTACTGGGATTGGGTAATTTACGCGCCTGCTGCCTTCCTTGGATGTGGTAGCCATTTCTCAGGCTCCCTCTCCGGAATCGAACCCTGATTCCCCGTTACCCGTCGCAACCATGGTAGTCCTCTACACTACCATCAATAGTTGATAGGGCAGACATTTGAAAGATCTGTCGTCAGTCGACAAGCGACCATACGATCTGCGTCCTTATCCAGACTTCAACTCAAGCCGCCCGGAGGCGATTGGTTTAACTAATAAGTGCACCAGTTCAGCTACCCGCGAGGGCAACAGTCCCGGCATGTTGCATGTATTAGCTCTGGATTTTCCACAGTTATCCAAGTAACTAGTGGTAGGATGATCTTGTGAATTATAGCTGTTATACTGAGCCTTATGCGGTTTCACATTCATTTATGTTTGTACTTAGACATGCATGGCTTAACCTTTGAGACAAGCGTATATTACTGGTAGGATCAACCAGAATTCGTTCCACTACAGACACACACTCGCTTAGTGGGAAATAAATTTCCACACAACTCTCTCTCTCTAGAACCATATGGAATGGCTCTTTGGTGTTGGGTAAGGCACCAATTTGTTGGGGTGTAACGGTCACCACCAACTTTAAGTTTGTTAGGGCACAACGGAAACCACTAACTAAACTTTAGGAAACTAAATTTCCTCACACATTATCTCTCACCATATTAGCACTAGGTGCTATCCACGATTGTACAACGTTTCAACTCTTGAATCGACCGTAGGGCCGCGGAATTGCTTCCGGGCCCCTATTCTCGCTATTAATTGTTCATCTCTTTCAATACATCGAGTTCGTTCCATTGGGTAGTTCGCATGGCGAACGTTTTGATGCAGCCCCCTGGGGGACCACGGCACTTTACACCGGGTATGGTGTATGCGCAACCTACAGATAACAATAAACCCCTTATGCGTGTGTAAACCGATGTTGGGCTGCTCAACATCTTTCATGGTTACATCACTTGCACCAGAACCCACGGTGCCGATTTGGTAATATGTTGTACATTTACTCTCAAGATGTACGCTTCGGCCCCTTATTCAGGGGCTCAAGCTATTACCAGCAAGAACAATCCTCATCCAGACTTGAACTCGAAACACCCGGAGGCGAACGGTTTAACTAATAAGTGCACCAGTCTTGAATCCATGCGTCGGTGGAAACAATGCCGGCGTGTTGCATGTATTAGCTCTGAACTTAGCGAGTGATTGCCTTGCAGCTGTCATACTGAGCGTAGAGCGTGATTATCGCTCACTTGAACCATGTTGAATGGCTCTTTGGTGTAGGGTAAGGCACCAATTTGTTGGGGCACAACGAAACCACCAACTTAAGACTTGCTTATAGGCATTTCAACGTTTTCAACTCTTAAATCGACCGTGTTTCATTATCATCTCTTCTTCTTATTAAATGCATCGAGTTCGTTCCATTGGGTAGTTCGCGTGGCGAACGGTTTGATGCAGCCCCCCGGGGGGGACCACGGCACTTTACACCGGGCATGGTGTATGCGCAACCTACAGATCACCAATATATTTGTGATCGATAATGCACACTTCTTACACGACTGACCAGTCGACAGCGCTGCCTTCCTATTATGCGTGTGTAAACCGATGTTGGGCTGCTCAACATCTTTCACGGTTACATCACTTGCACCCGAACCCATGGTGCCGATTTGGTAATATGTTGTACATGGTCTCAAGATGTACGCTTCGACCCCTTATTCAGGGGCTCAAGCTATTACCAGCAAGATCAATCCTCATCCAGACTTGAACTCGAAACACCCGGAGGCGAACGGTTTAACTAATAAGTGCACCAGTCTTGAATCCATGCGTCGGTGGAAACAATGCCGGCATGTTGCATGTATTAGCTCTGAACTTAGCGAGTGATTGCCTTGCAGCTGTCGAACTGAGCGTAGAGCGTGATTATCGCTCACTTGAAAGGGTCAAGCCCTTTCGAGTCGTCCGGTTTTTACGCCAGACGACTCGGTTCACCATCTTTCGGGATACAAGTTGACTAAGTGGTACCACTACACTTATCAACTTTCGTTTTGGTAATCCTCATCCAGCTTCCTTTCTGGAGGTCCCGAGGATTACCAATTGGGCTGTCATACTGAGCTCATATATTGGAGATCGATAATGCACACTTCTTACACGACTGACCAGTCGACAGCGCTGCCTTCCTATTATGCGTGTGTAAACCGATGTTGGGCTGCTCAACATCTTTCACGGTTACATCACTTGCACCAGAACCCACGGTGCCGATTTGGTAATATGTTGTACATTTACTCAAGATGTACGCTTCGGCCCCTTATTCAGGGGCTCAAGCTATTACCAGCAAGAACAATCCTCATCCAGACTTGAACTCGAAACACCCGGAGGCGAACGGTTTAACTAATAAGTGCACCAGTCTTGAATCCATGCGTCGGTGGAAACAATGCCGGCGTGTTGCATGTATTAGCTCTGAACTTAGCGAGTGATTGCCTTGCAGCTGTCATACTGAGCGTAGAGCGTGATTATCGCTCACTTGAACCATGTTGAATGGCTCTTTGGTGTAGGGTAAGGCACCAA
Source organism: Anopheles funestus (assembly GCF_943734845.2). Classification (NCBI taxonomy): domain Eukaryota; kingdom Metazoa; phylum Arthropoda; class Insecta; order Diptera; family Culicidae; genus Anopheles; species Anopheles funestus. Next base: position 1,668 of record NW_026045084.1, on the reverse strand, counting down.
TTTGTTGGGGCGTAACGGTCACCACCAACTTAAGACTTGCTTATAGGTATTTCAACGTTTTCAACTCTTAAATCGACCGTGTTTCATTATCATCTCTTCTTCTTATTAAATGCATAGAGTTCGTTCCATTGGGTAGTTCGCGTGGCGAACGGTTTGATGCAGCCCCCCGGGGGGGACCACGGCACTTTACACCGGGCATGGTGTATGCGCAACCTACAGATCACCAATATATTTGTGATCGATAATGCACACTTCTTACACGACTGACCAGTCGACAGCGCTGCCTTCCTATTATGCGTGTGTAAACCGATGTTGGGCTGCTCAACATCTTTCACGGTTACATCACTTGCACCCGAACCCATGGTGCCGATTTGGTAATATGTTGTACATGGTCTCAAGATGTACGCTTCGACCCCTTAAGGGCTCAAGCTATTACCAGCAAGATCAATCCTCATCCAGACTTGAACTCGAAACACCCGGAGGCGAACGGTTTAACTAATAAGTGCACCAGTCTTGAATCCATGCGTCGGTGGAAACAATGCCGGCATGTTGCATGTATTAGCTCTGAACATAGCGAGTGATTGCCTTGTAGCTGTCGAACTGAGCGTAGAATGTGATTATCGCTCACTTGAAAGGGTCAAGCCCTTTCGAGTCGTCCGGTTTTTACGCCAGACGACTCGGTTCACCATCTTTCGGGAAGGGACCGTCTCGGTCGCAAGCTGCTCCGGTCCCTAAACAACCTGCGACAAATGATAGGAAATGCCGACATCAATACGTGTTCAGTTTGGTTTATCGCTCATAGGTCCTTTTGACCATCGATCCCTGATTATAACTCTCAATTAAACAGTCAGGAGAGTAAGGCATGCCCATCGATATCTCATCGACAGGCGATACCGCAAGAACGGCCAACGACACATCAGGTGATCGATTATTGCTACGACTTTTGCTTAATCGTTTCCACTCCTTAGAGAAAGAAACCCCCGGGGACCGTCTCGGTCGCAAGCTGCTCCGGTCCCTAAACAACCTGCGACAAATGATAGGAAATGCCGACATCAATACGTGTTCAGTTTGGTTTATCGCTCATTGGTCTGTTTGACCATCGATCCCTGATTAAACTCTCAGTAATCCAGTCGGGAGAGTAAGGCATGCCCATCGATATCTCATCGACAGGCGATACCGCTTGAACGGCCAACGACACATCAGAGGATCGTATCTTGCTACAACTTTTGCTTAATCGTTTCTTCTCCTTGGAGAAAGAAACCCCTGGGGACCGTCTCGGCCGCAAGCTGCTCCGGTCCCTAAACAACCTGCGGCATCAAATGATAGGAAAAGCCGACATCAATACGTGTTCAGTTTGGTTTATCGCTCATAGGTCTGTTTGACCATCGATCCCTGATTAATACTCTCAATTAGAAGGTCGGTAGAGTAAGGCATGCCCATCGATATATCATCGACAGGCGATACCGCATGAACGGCCAACGACACATCAGAGGATCGTATCTTGCTACAACTCTTGCTTAATAGTTTCCACTCCTTGGAGAAAGAAACCCCCGGGGACCGTCTCGGCCGCAAGCTGCTCCGGTCCCTAAACAACCTGCGGCATCAAATGATAGGAAAAGCCGACATCAATACGTGTTCAGTTTGGTTTATCGCTCATAGGTCTGTTTG
>NW_026045083.1:0-20119 GCF_943734845.2 Anopheles funestus | reverse complement strand
ACCGAAATCATCATCTTTGGTTGCAAACTTCCAGTTTCCACAACTTTGACTAAAAACATCAACTTTGACCGAAATCATCATCTTTGGTCGCTAACCTCGAGTTTCCACAAACTTTGACCAAAAACATCAGTTTTGACAAAAAACCATCAACTTTGGTCGCAAACCTCGAGTTTCCACCAACTTTGACCAAAAACATCTACTTTGACCGAAATCATCATCTTTGGTTGCAAACTTCCAGTTTCCACCAACTTTGACCAAAAACATCAACTTTGACCGAAATCATCATCTTTGGTTGCAAATTTCCAGTTTCCACTAACTTTGACCAAAAACATCACAAAAACATCAACTTTGACCGAAATCATCATCTTTGGTCGCTAAACTCGAGTTTCCACCAACTTTGACCAAAAACATCAACTTTGACCGAAATCATCATCTTTGGTTGCAAACTTCCAGTTTCCACCAACTTTGACCAAAAACATCAACTTTGACCGAAAACATAAACTTTGGTTGCAAACTTCCAGTTTCCAAAAACTTTGACCAAAAACATCAACTTTGACCGAAATCATCATCTTTGGTTGCAAACTTCCAGTTTCCACCAACTTTGACCAAAAACATCTACTTTGACCGAAATCATCATCTTTGGTTGCAAACTTCCGGTTTTCACCAACTTTGACAAAAAACATCTACTTTGACCGAAATCATCATCTTTGGTTGCAAACTTCCAGTTTTCGCCAACTTTGACCAAAAACATCAACTTTGACCGAAATCATCATCTTTGGTTGCAAACTTCCAGTTTCCACCAACTTTGACCAAAAAACATCAACTTTGACCGAAAACATCATCTTTGGTTGCAAACTTCCAGTTTCCACCAACTTTGACCAAAAACATCTACTTTGACCGAAATCATCATCTTTGGTTGCAAACTTCCAGTTTCCACCAACTTTGACCAAAAACATCTACTTTGACCGAAATCATCAACTTTGGTCGCAAACTTCCAGTTTCCACCAACTTTGACCAAAAACATCAACTTTGACCGAAAACATCAACTTTGGTCGCAAACCTCGAGTTTCCACCAACTTTGACCAAAAACATCAACTTTGACCGAAATCATCATCTTTGGTTGCAAACTTCCAGTTTCCACCAACTTTGACAAAAAAACATCAACTTTGACCGAAATCATCAACTTTGGTCGCAAACTTCCAGTTTCCACCAACTTTGACCAAAAACATCTACTTTGACCGAAATCATCATCTTTGGTTGCAAACTTCCAGTTTCCACCAACTTTGACCAAAAACATCAACTTTGTCCGAAATCATCATCTTTGGTTGCAAACTTCCAGTTTCCACCAACTTTGACCAAAAACATCAACTTTGACCGAAATCATCATCTTTGGTTGCAAACTTCCAGTTTCCACCAACTTTGACCAAAAACATCAACTTTGACCGAAATCATCATCTTTGGTTGCAAACTTCCAGTTTCCACCAACTTTGACCAAAAACATCAACTTTGACCGAAATCATCATCTTTGGTTGCAAACTTCCAGTTTCCACCAACTTTGACCAAAAACATCTACTTTGACCGAAATCATCATCTTTGTTGCAAACTTCCAGTTTCCACCAACTTTGACCAAAAACATCAACTTTGACCGAAATCATCATCTTTGGTTGCAAACTTCCAGTTTCCACCAACTTTGACCAAAAACATCAACTTTGACCGAAATCATCATCTTTGGTTGCAAACTTCCAGTTTCCACCAACTTTGACCAAAAACATCTACTTTGACCGAAATCATCATATTTGGTTGCAAACTTCCAGTTTCCACCAACTTTGACCAAAAACATCTACTTTGACCGAAATCATCATCTTTGGTTGCAAACTTCCAGTTTCCACCAACTTTGACCAAAAACATCTATTTTGACCGAAATCATCATCTTTGGTCGCAAACTTCCAGTTTCCACCAACTTTGACCAAAAACATCTACTTTGACCGAAATCATCAACTTTGGTCGCAAACTTCCAGTTTCCACCAACTTTGACCAAAAACATCTACTTTGACCGAAATCATCATCTTTGGTTGCAAACTTCCAGTTTCCACCAACTTTGACCAAAAACATCAACTTTGACCGAAAACATCATCTTTGGTCGCAAACTTCCAGTTTCCACCAACTTTGACCAAAAACATCTACTTTGACCGAAATCATCATCTTGGTTGCAAACTTCCAGTTTCCACCAACTTTGACCAAAAACATCAACTTTTACCGAAATCATCATCTTTGGTTGCAAACTTCCAGTTTCCACCAACTTTGACCAAAAACATCTACTTTGACCGAAATCATCATCTTTGGTTGCAAACTTCCAGTTTCCACCAACTTTGACCAAAAACATCTACTTTGACCGAAATCATCATCGTTGGTTGCAAACTTCCAGTTTCCACCAACTTTGACCAAAAACATCAACTTTGACCGAAATCATCATCTTTGGTTGCAAACTTCCAGTTTCCAAAACTTTGACCAAAAACATCAACTTTGACCGAAATCATCATCTTTGGTTGCAAACTTCCAGTTCTCCTCCAACTTTGACCAAAAACATCAACTTTAGTTGCAAACCTCGAGTTTCCACCAACTTTGACCAAAAACATCAACTTTAGTCGCAAACCTGGAGTTTCCATCAACTTTGACCGAAATCATCATCTTTGGTTGCAAACTTCCAGTTTCCACAAACTTTGACCAAAAAAATCTACTTTGACCGAAATCATCAACTTTAAGGTCCATTTAGTGATCGAGTGAAAGTGAACGTGAAATCGCTCTGTGAAATTTTGACACCTTGAAATTGACATTTCAAATCGAGCGAAATCGTTCAGCTGACAGACAAAACGTAAACATAGCGCAGTTTGTTTCAATCGTTCAATCGTGGAAGATGGAAAATACTGATTTCATGATATTGTGTGTTGGAGCACTTGCAGCCATAGCTGCTTTAAGCGCCTCTAGGAAGAAGGTGAACAAAAGAAAAAGAAGCGTAAATGTACAGCCATATCTTCAGGTCCGTAATCAATCCGGTCGTTTTGCTACCGCATTCGAAGACATGGCAAAGAACAGCGAATTTTTCAAAGAAAATTTTCGAATGACAAAGGATGAGTTTGAAAACATTTACGCGAGATTGGAAAAACACTTGAAAAGCTGCGTAAATACTCATCCAAAAGATGCAATACCTCCCAAAATGAGACTGGCAATAGTTCTCGAGTTTTTAGCCTCAGGCGCAGTTGGTCGGCATATGGCATCTATCTACCGTATCAGCAAATCATCGTTTTCGGTAGTTTCAAATCAAGTATGTGATGCCATAATACAAGAATTCAAAGGAGAGTTCATGAAATTTTCAAAAGAAAATTGGTTGAATGTTGCAAACGATTATAACTATCGATGGAATCTTCCGAATTGTGTTGGTGCAATGGATGGCAAACATGTACCAATAGTGTGCCCATCTAATTCCGGTAGTTTATTTTATAACTACAAAAAGTTCTATTCGATAGTCATGATGGCAATATGTGATTCGAAATATAAGTTTCTCTATGTGAACGTTGGAGCATATGGGAGCGAAGGTGACAGTGGAATTTTTGCAAAAGACCGAATTGGAAAGAAAATTTACAATGATGAGTTACAGCTCCCAGAAGACAGCACAGTTGCTGGTTACAAAATACCGTATTATTTTGTTGGTGATGATGCGTTTCCGCTGCGACCGCGGATAATGAAGCCATACGTTCCTTCGAAATCAACTCCACTAAGTGACGAAGAAAAAATTTTCAATTACCGTCTGAGCAGAGCCCGTCGATGTATTGAAAATGCATTTGGCATACTTACACGAAAATGGCTATGTTTGAGTCAACCACTTCGGCACAATCCTAACACAGCTTCAAAAATCGTGTTAGCATGTTGCATCCTTCACAACATGTTGATTACTAACCAAATATAATGCCCTCCAGGATTTGCCGACCATTACAATGAAGAAAAACAACTTATTGAAGGAGAATGGCGGCGACATGATAACAATTTGACCCCACTAGAAGCTGCAGAAACCCGTGGTCGTCAAACAAATAGAGCAAAATTTATACGGGATACTATCAAACAATTTGTAAATTCTGCATATGGCAAAGTTGCTTGGCAAAGCTGTTGTTTGAATTCTGGACAAAATTAAGCATAAGTAAGTGCAACTAACAGATTATTTTTAAACTTTTTTATTTTCTTCTTCTGTCCATGCTTCATGCACTAAATTCAATATTTTCATTTTTAGATTTCGGACCGTTTTTGAATCCATTTCTTTAAAATAAGATTCTACTTCCATCCACAACCCCGCATGCTGCAATTCTGTGGAAGTGCTGCGATTCATATACTCCTTCAGCGTCTGGTTGATCATGTGCGCAGCATCAACAGCGGGATCATTCGTAGCTTCCTGTCTACGCTTTCGGGCAGAAGATGTTGAAGCATTTGCGTATGAATACGCACTGCTTGTTTCCACGGTTCCATCTTCGTCGGGTGAAACGACTTCCTCGCCTCCCAACGAAACAGTTGAACGCAGGTTTTCAGCAGTTCCTTCGTCCAAAAACTGTGTGGCGCTGCTTAATTATGTACCATCGACGCTGTCCTCCGATTCTGAAGCAGCATCACCACTCTTGGCAGAAATTTTCCGTTGCTTGTGGTACCGTCGAGCATCTTTGATGCTCTTCCATATTTTTTTGGCCTCGGTAACTGAAAAATACACAAAAAAAAACAATTAGCCAATTTGTTATTATAAACGGTATTATATTAACTTACCTTGGATATTCAGAGTTTTGGCAACGTTCTCCCACGCATTGTTGCGTCGCTGTAGATTTTTATGTGAGCGGTCTTGTTTTTTCCACAAACATGGATATTTCTCGACCTCTGAGGCTACTAGAAGTTTTAAATCTTCTGAATTGCTCATTTTCACAGAGTAAAATATATTGCAAACTTCTTATTCCTCTCGGTCGAATGTCCATCTTTTTATAGTGTTCGGTCGGAAGATTTTGGATCACGCTCGTGCATTCAACTTCGGCTCGCAGCTGTAGCAAAAAATCTTATATAAAGGGCAAACCAGCAGGCCGAAAGCAGAAAGTGTTGACAAGTCAAAGAGTGTACATCGACGGCGTGTCTGCGAAGAGACACTCAACGAAGTGCAGAACAAAAAAGACGTACTTAACATAATTAACTAAATTGTTTTTTACGACAATAAGGTTACATTCTCACCACCTTCAACAGTTGCTGTAGAAAATGGTTGAAGAATGCGCGTCTTTATTCTTCTTCCTGGCTTGCACATGGTAAATTATGTTGTGCTAGTTTTGCTAGTTCACAAATCCGTTTTCAGTAAACTATACGGATGCAACATTCTACAAAATTATTTAAGGCTCCACCGAGTTAAATAGCAGCTATGCACTTTGCATAAGATATTCTTAAAATATCTTGTTTTATATTTGATATCATACCATCAGAGTTGTAAGTTGAATTATTTTTTTTTATTCAGATAGAACGGCCTGGCCGTATTGATGAATTAAATAAATTAATATTATTGAATTTAAATTATTCCGCATTTGCAATAGAGTGAATAACGTAAAATAAATTTAATCAACAAATTTAGAATATATTTTTATAATATAAATATAGGGGACAGTAAAATAGAAACAAAAAAGTATTATCAATTAATTTCTTAATTAATTATTCATTTTAAAAATAACAATCCCCATCAATTTATTTAAACACTCGCCTGTGAGAATTTTTAATAATATTTTTCACGGTGAAATCAATTTCAGAATTCCCTGACTATTCTGAAAGTGAAACGGTTCTATTCAAATAATTCGCCGCAGCAAACCGGTAATTGTAAACCGCATCAATCATTTGACAGCTAATCGCTCCATGGAGATTTCCACGGTGATTTCATGGTGAAATTTAATGGTCAGCGGGGAATAACAAAGAAATATATTAAATTCAATATTTGAGTCACTTTAATAATGCCAACAGTTGGGGAATTTAATTTCCTATCTTTTGGTGTATAACTCATAATATTTGGACAATTATTTTGTGAAATATGTTCAAAAAACAAAATTTCACGTTCACTTTCACTCGATCACTAAATGGACCTTTAGTCGCAAACCTCGAATTTACACCAACTTTGACCAGAAACATCAACTTTGACCGAAATCATCATCTTTGGTTGCAAACTTCCAGTTTCCACCAACTTTGACCAAAAACATCTACTTTGACCGAAATCATCATCTTTGGTTGCAAACTTCCAGTTTCCACCAACTTTGACCAAAAACATCTACTTTGACCGAAATCATCATTTTTGGTTGCAAACTTCCAGTTTCCACCAACTTTGACCAAAAACATCAACTTTGACCGAAATCATCATCTTTGGTTACAAACTTCCAGTTTCCACCAACTTTGACCAAAAACCTCTACTTTGACCGAAATCATCATCTTTGGTTGCAAACTTCCAGTTTCCACCAACTTTGACCAAAAACATCTACTTTGACCGAAATCATCATCTTTGGTGGCAAACTTCCAGTTTCCACCAACTTTGACCAAAAACATCTACTTTGACCGAAATCATCAACTTTGGTCGCAAACTTCCAGTTTCCACCAACTTTGACCAAAAACATCTACTTTGACCGAAATCATCATCTTTGGTAGCAAACTTCCAGTTTCCACCAATTTTGACCAAAAACATCTACTTTGACCGAAATCATCATCTTTGGTTGCAAACTTCCAGTTTCCAAAAACTTTGACCAAAAACATCTACTTTGACCGAAATCATCATCTTTGGTTGCAAACTTCCAGTTTCCACCAACTTTGACCATAAACATCTACTTTGACCGAAATCATCATCTTTGGTTGCAAACTTCCAGTTTCCACCAACTTTGACCAAAAACATCAACTTTGGTCGCAAACCCCGAGTTTCCTCCAACTTTGACCAAAAACATCTACTTTGACCGAAATCATCATCTTTGGTTGCAAACTTCCAGTTTCCACCAACTTTGACCAAAAACATCTACTTTGACCGAAATCATCATCTTTGGTTGCAAACTTCCAGTTTCCACCAACTTTGACCAAAAACATCTACTTTGACCGAAATCATCATCTTTGGTTGCAAACTTCCAGTTTCCACCAACTTTGACTAAAAACATCAACTTTGACCGAAATCATCATCTTTGGTCGCTAACCTCGAGTTTCCACAAACTTTGACCAAAAACATCAGTTTTGACCGAAAACATCAACTTAGGTCGCAAACCTCGAGTTTCCACCAACTTTGACCAAAAACATCTACTTTGACCGAAATCATCATCTTTGGTTGCAAACTTCCAGTTTCCACCAACTTTGACCAAAAACATCAACTTTGACCGAAATCATCATCTTTGGTTGCAAATTTCCAGTTTCCACTAACTTTGACCAAAAACATCAACTTTGACCGAAATCATCATCTTTGGTCGCTAAACTCGAGTTTCCACCAACTTTGACCAAAAACATCAACTTTGACCGAAATCATCATCTTTGGTTGCAAACTTCCAGTTTCCACCAACTTTGACCAAAAACATCAACTTTGACCGAAAACATAAACTTTGGTTGCAAACTTCCAGTTTCCAAAAACTTTGACCAAAAACATCAACTTTGACCGAAATCATCATCTTTGGTTGCAAACTTCCAGTTTCCACCAACTTTGACCAAAAACATCTACTTTGACCGAAATCATCATCTTTGATTGCAAACTTCCAGTTTCCACCAACTTTGACCAAAAACATCTACTTTGACCGAAATCATCATTTTTGGTTGCAAACTTCCAGTTTTCACCAACTTTGACAAAAAACATCTACTTTGACCGAAATCATCATCTTTGGTTGCAAACTTCCAGTTTCCACCAACTTTGACCAAAAACATCAACTTTGACCGAAATCATCATCTTTGGTTGCAAACTTCCAGTTTCCACCAACTTTGACCAAAAACATCAACTTTGACCGAAAACATCATCTTTGGTTGCAAACTTCCAGTTTCCACCAACTTTGACCAAAAACATCTACTTTGACCGAAATCATCATCTTTGGTTGCAAACTTCCAGTTTCCACCAACTTTGACCAAAAACATCTACTTTGACCGAAATCATCAACTTTGGTCGCAAACTTCCAGTTTCCACCAACTTTGACCAAAAACATCAACTTTGACCGAAAACATCAACTTTGGTCGCAAACCTCGAGTTTCCACCAACTTTGACCAAAAACATCAACTTTGACCGAAATCATCATCTTTGGTTGCAAATTTCCAGTTTCTACCAACTTTGACCAAAAACATCTACTTCGACCGAAATCATCAACTTTGGTCGCAAACTTCCAGTTTCCACCAACTTTGACCAAAAACATCTACTTTGACCGAAATCATCATCTTTGGTTGCAAACTTCCAGTTTCCACCAACTTTGACCAAAAACATCTACTTTGACCGAAATCATCATCTTTGGTTGCAAACTTCCAGTTTCCACCAACTTTGACCAAAAACATCAACTTTGACCGAAATCATCATCTTTGGTTGCAAACTTCCAGTTTCCACCAACTTTGACCAAAAACATCTACTTTGACCGAAATCATCATCTTTGGTTGCAAACTTCCAGTTTCCACCAACTTTGACCAAAAACATCTACTTTGACCGAAATCATCATCTTTGGATGCAAACTTCCAGTTTCCACCAACTTTGACCAAAAACATCTATTTTGACCGAAATCATCATCTTTGGTCGCAAACTTCCAGTTTCCACCAACTTTGACCAAAAACATCTACTTTGACCGAAATCATCAACTTTGGTCGCAAACTTCCAGTTTCCACCAACTTTGACCAAAAACATCTACTTTGACCGAAATCATCATCTTTGGTTGCAAACTTCCAGTTTCCACCAACTTTGACCAAAAACATCAACTTTGACCGAAAACATCATCTTTGGTCGCAAACTTCCAGTTTCCACCAACTTTGACCAAAAACATCTACTTTGACCGAAATCATCATCTTTGGTTGCAAACTTCCAGTTTCCACCAACTTTGACCAAAAACATCAACTTTTACCGAAATCATCATCTTTGGTTGCAAACTTCCAGTTTCCACCAACTTTGACCAAAAACATCTACTTTGACCGAAATCATCATCTTTGGTTGCAAACTTCCAGTTTCCACCAACTTTGACCAAAAACATCTACTTTGACCGAAATCATCATCGTTGGTTGCAAACTTCCAGTTTCCACCAACTTTGACCAAAAACATCAACTTTGACCGAAATCATCATCTTTGGTTGCAAACTTCCAGTTTCCAAAAACTTTGACCAAAAACATCAACTTTGACCGAAATCATCATCTTTGGTAGCAAACTTCCAGTTTCCTCCAACTTTGACCAAAAACATCAACTTTAGTCGCAAACCTCGAGTTTCCACCAACTTTGACCAAAAACATCAACTTTAGTCGCAAACCTGGAGTTTCCATCAACTTTGACCGATATCATCATCTTTGGTTGCAAACTTCCAGTTTCCACAAACTTTGACCAAAAAAATCTACTTTGACCGAAATCATCAACTTTAAGGTCCATTTAGTGATCGAGTGAAAGTGAACGTGAAATCGCTCTGTGAAATTTTGACACCTTGAAATTGACATTTCAAATCGAGCGAAATCGTTCAGCTGACAGACAAAACGTAAACATAGCGCAGTTTGTTTCAATCGTTCAATCGTGGAAGATGGAAAATACTGATTTCATGATATTGTGTGTTGGAGCACTTGCAGCCATCGCTGCTTTAAGCGCCTCTAGGAAGAAGGTGAACAAAAGAAAAAGAAGCGTAAATGTACAGCCATATCTTCAGGTCCGTAATCAATCCGGTCGTTTTGCTACCGCATTCGAAGACATGGCAAAGAACAGCGAATTTTTCAAAGAAAATTTTCGAATGACAAAGGATGAGTTTGAAAACATTTACGCGAGATTGGAAAAACACTTGAAAAGCTGCGTAAATACTCATCCAAAAGATGCAATACCTCCCAAAATGAGACTGGCAATAGTTCTCGAGTTTTTAGCCTCAGGCGCAGTTGGTCGGCATATGGCATCTATCTACCGTATCAGCAAATCATCGTTTTCGGTAGTTTCAAATCAAGTATGTGATGCCATAATACAAGAATTCAAAGGAGAGTTCATGAAATTTTCAAAAGAAAATTGGTTGAATGTTGCAAACGATTATAACTATCGATGGAATCTTCCGAATTGTGTTGGTGCAATGGATGGCAAACATGTACCAATAGTGTGCCCATCTAATTCCGGTAGTTTATTTTATAACTACAAAAAGTTCTATTCGATAGTCATGATGGCAATATGTGATTCGAAATATAAGTTTCTCTATGTGAACGTTGGAGCATATGGGAGCGAAGGTGACAGTGGAATTTTTGCAAAAGACCGAATTGGAAAGAAAATTTACAATGATGAGTTACAGCTCCCAGAAGACAGCACAGTTGCTGGTTACAAAATACCGTATTATTTTGTTGGTGATGATGCGTTTCCGCTGCGACCGCGGATAATGAAGCCATACGTTCCTTCGAAATCAACTCCACTAAGTGACGAAGAAAAAATTTTCAATTACCGTCTGAGCAGAGCCCGTCGATGTATTGAAAATGCATTTGGCATACTTACACGAAAATGGCTATGTTTGAGTCAACCACTTCGGCACAATCCTAACACAGCTTCAAAAATCGTGTTAGCATGTTGCATCCTTCACAACATGTTGATTACTAACCAAAAGCTGCGGGGCCACGACAGTTGAGACTTTCCCTCAAACTTCCTCAGTCACTCAAATCCCTCAAAAAGCGTCTCAAAAACAGTGTTGCCGTGGCCGTTTGAGGTTTTCCTCAAATTCTGTCACACAAACAATCACTCATGCTGCCTCTCTTTTCGTCAGCGACAACAAACAGTGTTTGACAAATGCTACGTATTTCATGTAATTGTAATCTTTGTTCAAAGGTGTTTTTTGATCAATTCAATGGAAAATATGGCCAATAAAAAGTTGTTTTAAGGAAAAGAAAGTATTTAAACATTTAATCAATCAAAAGAACGAGATTCAAGGATAGTCTTTCGCATAAAAAGTTTAGATTTTAAATTAAAACGTATACATAAATTGTGTTACACACTGTGCAACAAATGAACAATTTACAGTCGCAAAAAACAAAAAAAATAAACACACAAATACGGTGTTAAATTATAATTAATGCTAATTTTAGTTCTTCAGTAGGTATTTGCATTAACAATGGCACAAGAAAAGTGTACTTTCATTGAAAAAAACTGCAAACAAAAATATGTTTTGTTTACATTCTGAACGGCTGAGGCATCGGAACTGTCAAAACGATTCCTCAAAAAAAGTCTCAAAAAGTTTTTGAGGTTTTTGTTGATAGGCCAGGTTTTCCTCAAAACGCAAATCCCTCAAAATCACTCATGAGTTCCTGAGGTTTTGAGTTCTGAGGGAATCCTCAACTGTCGTGGCCCCGCAGCTAAATATATTGCCCTCCAGGATTTGCCGACCATTACAATGAAGAAAAACAACTTATTGAAGGAGAATGGCGGCGACATGATAACAATTTGACCCCACTAGAAGCTGCAGAAACCCGTGGTCGTCAAACAAATAGAGCAAAATTTATACGGGATACTATCAAACAATTTGTAAATTCTGCGTATGGCAAAGTTGCTTGGCAAAGCTGTTGTTTGAATTCTGGACAAAATTAAGCATAAGTAAGTGCAACTAACAGATTATTTTTAAACTTTTTTATTTTCTTCTTCTGTCCATGCTTCATGCACTAAATTCAATATTTTCATTTTTAGATTTCGGACCGTTTTTGAATCCATTTCTTTAAAATAAGATTCTACTTCCATCCACAACCCCGCATGCTGCAATTCTGTGGAAGTGCTGCGATTCATATACTCCTTCAGCGTCTGGTTGATCATGTGCGCAGCATCAACAGCGGGATCATTCGTAGCTTCCTGTCTACGCTTTCGGGCAGAAGATGTTGAAGCATTTGCGTATGAATACGCACTGCTTGTTTCCACGGTTCCATCTTCGTCGGGTGAAACGACTTCCTCGCCTCCCAACGAAACAGTTGAACGCAGGTTTTCAGCAGTTAATTCGTCCAAAAACTGTGTGGCGCTGCTTAATTCTGTACCATCGACGCTGTCCTCCGATTCTGAAGCAGCATCACCACTCTTGGCAGAAATTTTCCGTTGCTTGTGGTACCGTCGAGCATCTTTGACGCTCTTCCATATTTTGTTGGCCTCGGTAACTGAAAAATACACAAAAAAAAAACAATTAGCCAATTTGTTATTATAAACGGTATTATATTAACTTACCTTGGATATTCAGAGTTTTGGCAACGTTCTCCCACGCATTGTTGCGTCGCTGTAGATTTTTATGTGAGCGGTCTTGTTTTTTCCACAAACATGGATATTTCTCGACCTCTGAGGCTACTAGAAGTTTTAAATCTTCTGAATTGCTCATTTTCACAGAGTAAAATATATTGCAAACTTCTTATTCCTCTCGGTCGAATGTCCATCTTTTTATAGTGTTCGGTCGGAAGATTTTGGATCACGCTCGTGCATTTAACTTCGGCTCGCAGCTGTAGCAAAAAATCTTATATAAAGGGCAAACCAGCAGGCCGAAAGCAGAAAGTGTTGACAAGTCAAAGAGTGTACATCGACGGCGTGTCTGCGAAGAGACACTCAACGAAGTGCAGAACAAAAAAGACGTACTTAACATAATTAACTAAATTGTTTTTTACGACAATAAGGTTACATTCTCACCACCTTCAACAGTTGCTGTAGAAAATGGTTGAAGAATGTGCGTCTTTATTCTTCTTCCTGGCTTGCACGTGGTAAATTATGTTGTGCTAGTTTTGCTAGTTCACAAATCCGTTTTCAGTAAACTATACGGATGCAACATTCTACAAAATTATTTAAGGCTCCACCGAGTTAAATAGCAGCTATGTACTTTGCATGAGATATTCTTAAAATATCTTGTTTTATATTTGATATCATACCATCAGAGTTGTAAGTTGAATTATTTTTTTTTATTCAGATAGAACGACCTGGCCGTATTGATGAATTAAATAAATTAATATTATTGAATTTAAATTATTCCGCATTTGCAATAGAGTGAATAACGTAAAATAAATTTAATCAACAAATTTAGAATATATTTTTATAATATAAATATAGGGGACAGTAAAATAGAAACAAAAAAGTATTATCAATTAATTTCTTAATTAATTATTCATTTTAAAAATAACAATCCCCATCAATTTATTTAAACACTCGCCTGTGAGAATTTTTAATAATATTTTTCACGGTGAAATCAATTTCAGAATTCCCTGAATATTCTGAAAGTGAAACGGTTCTATTCAAATAATTCGCCGCAGCAAACCGGTAATTGTAAACCGCATCAATCATTTGACAGCTAATCGCTCCATGGAGATTTCCACGGTGATTTCATGGTGAAATTTAATGGTCAGCGGGGAATAACAAGGAAATATATTAAATTCAATATTTGAGTCACTTTAATAATGCCAACAGTTGGGGAATTTAATTTCCTATCTTTTGGTGTATAACTCATAATATTTGGACAATTATTTTGTGAAATATGTTCAAAAAACAAAATTTCACGTTCACTTTCACTCGATCACTAAATGGACCTTTAGTCGCAAACCTCGAATTTACACCAACTTTGACCAGAAACATCAACTTTGACCGAAATCATCATCTTTGGTTGCAAACTTCCAGTTTCCACCAACTTTGACCAAAAACATCTACTTTGACCGAAATCATCATCTTTGGTTGCAAACTTCCAGTTTCCACCAACTTTGACCAAAAACATCTACTTTGACCGAAATCATCATCTTTGGTTGCAAACTTCCAGTTTCCACCAACTTTGACCAAAAACATCTACTTTGACCGAAATCATCATCTTTGGTTGCAAACTTCCAGTTTCCACCAACTTTGACCAAAAACATCTACTTTGACCGAAATCATCATCTTTGGTTGCAAACTTCCAGTTTCCACCAACTTTGACCAAAAACATCAACTTTGACCGAAATCATCATCTTTGGTTGCAAACTTCCAGTTTCCACCAACTTTGACCAAAAACATCTACTTTGACCGAAATCATCATCTTTGGTTGCAAACTTCCAGTTTCCACCAAATTTGACCAAAAACATCTACTTTGACCGAAATCATCATCTTTGGTTGCAAACTTCCAGTTTCCACCAACTTTGACCAAAATCATCTACTTTGACCGAAAACATCAACTTTGGTCGCAAACTTCTAGTTTCCACCAACTTTGACCAAAATCATCAACTTTGACCGAAATCATCATCTTTGGTTGCAAACTTCCAGTTTCCACCAACTTTGACCAAAAACATCAACTTTGACCGAAATCATCATCTTTGGTTGCAAACTTCCAGTTTAAAAAACTTTGACCAAAAACATCTACTTTGACCGAAATCATCATCTTTGGTTGCAAACTTCCAGTTTCCACCAACTTTGACCAAAAACATCTACTTTGACCGAAATCATCATCTTTGGTTGCAAACTTCCAGTTTCCACCAACTTTGACCAAAAACATCTACTTTGACCGAAATCAACATCTTTGGTTGCAAACTTCCAGTTTCCACCAACTTTGACCAAAAACATCTACTTTGGCCGAAATCATCATCTTAGGTTGCAAACTTCCAGTTTCCACCAACTTTGACCAAAAACATCTACTTTTACCGAAATCATCATCTTTGGTTGCAAACTTCCAGTTTCCACCAACTTTGACCAAAAACATCTACTTTGACCGAAATCATCTACTTTGACCGAAATCATCAACTTTGGTTGCAAACCTCGAGTTTCCACCAACTTTGACCAAAAACATCAACTTTAGTCGCAAACCTCAAGTTTCCACCAACTTTGACCAAAAACATCAACTTTAGTCGCAAACCTCGAGTTTCCACCAACTTTGACCAAAAACATCAACTTTGACCGAAATCATCATCTTTGGTTGCAAACTTCCAGTTTCCACCAACTTTGACCAAAAACATCAACTTTGACCGAAACCATCATCTTTGGTTGCAAACTTCCAGTTTCCACAAACTTTGACCAAAAAAATCTACTTTTACCGAAATCATCAACTTTAGTCGCAAACCTCGAGTTTCCATCAACTTTGACCAAAAACATCAACTTTGACCGAAATCATCATCTTTGGTTGCAAACTTCCAGTTTCCACCAACTTTGACCAAAAAACATCTACTTTGACCGAAATCATCATCTTTGGTTGCAAACTTCCAGTTTCCACCAACTTTGACCAAAAACATCAACTTTGACCGAAATCATCATCTTTGGTTGCAAACTTCCAGTTTCCACCAACTTTGACCAAAAACATCTACTTTGACCGAAATCATCATCTTTGGTTGCAAACTTCCAGTTTCCACCAACTTTGACCAAAAACATCAACTTTGACCGAAATCATCATTTTGGTTGCAAACTTCCAGTTTCCACCAACTTTGACCAAAACATCTACTTTGACCGAAATCATCATCTTTGGTTGCAAACTTCCAGTTTCCACCAACTTTGACCAAACACATCTACTTTGACCGAAATCATCATCTTTGGTAGCAAACTTCCAGTTTCCACCAACTTTGACCAAAAAAATCTACTTTGACCGAAATCATCATCTTTGGTTGCAAACTTCCAGTCTCCTCCAACTTTGACCAAAAACATCTACTTTGACCGAAATCATCATCTTTGGTTGCAAACTTCCAGTTTCCACCAACTTTGACCAAAAACATCTACTTTGACCGATATCATCATCTTTGGTTGCAAACTTCCAGTTTCCACCAACTTTGACCAAAAACATCAACTTTGACCGAAATCATCATCTTTGGTTGCAAACTTCCAGTTTCCAAAAACTTTGACCAAAAACATCAACTTTTAACGAAATCATCATCTTTGGTAGCAAACTTCCAGTTTCCACCAACTTTGACCAAAAACATCAACTTTAGTCGCAAACCTCGAGTTTCCACCAACTTTGACCAAAAACATCAACTTTAGTCGCAAACCTGGAGTTTCCACCAACTTTGACCAAAAACATCAACTTTAGTCGCAAACCTCGAGTTTCCACCAACTTTGACCAAAAACATCAACTGTGACCGAAATCATCATCTTTGGTTGCAAACTTCCAGTTTCCACCAACTTTGACCAAAAACATCTACTTTGACCGAAATCATCATCTTTGGTTGCAAACTTCCAGTTTCCACCAACTTTGACCAAAAACATCAACTTTGACCGAAAACATCAACTTTGGTTGCAAACTTCCAGTTTCCACCAACTTTGACCAAAAACATCAACTTTGACCGAAATCATCAACTTTGGTCGCAAACTTCCAGTTTCCAAAAACTTTGACCAAAAACATCAACTTTGACCGAAATCATCATCTTTGGTGGCAAGCTTCCAGTTTCCACCAACTTTGAAAAAAAACATCAACTTTAGTCGCAAACCTCGAGTTTCCACCAACTTTGACCAAAAACATCAACTTTAGTCGCAAACCTGGAGTTTCCACCAACTTTGACCAAAAACATCAACTTTAGTCGCAAACCTCGAGTTTCCACCAACTTTGACCAAAAACATCAACTTTGACCGAAATCATCATCTTTGGTTGCAAACTTCCAGTTTCCACCAACTTTGACCAAACACATCTACTTTGACCGAAATCATCATCTTTGGTTGCAAACTTCCAGTTTCCACCAACTTTGACCAAAAACATCAACTTTGACCGAAATCATCATCTTTGGTTACAAACTTCCAGTTACCACCAACTTTGATCAAAAACATCTACTTTGACCGAAATCATCATCTTTGGTTGCAAACTTCCAGTTTTCACCAACTATGACCAAAAACATCTACTTTGACCGAAATCATCATCTTTGGTTGCAAACTTCCAGTTTCCACCAACTTTGACCAAAAACATCAACTTTGACCGAAATCATCATCTTTGGTTGCAAACTTCCAGTTTCCACCAACTTTGACCAAAAAACATCTACTTTGACCGAAATCATCAACTTTGGTCGCAAACTTCCAGTTTCCACCAACTTTGACCAAAAACATCTACTTTGACCGAAATCATCATCTTTGGTAGCAAACTTCCAGTTTCCACCAACTTTGACCACAAACATCTACTTTGACCGAAATCATCATCGTTGGTTGCAAACTTCCAGTTTCCAAAAACTTTGACCAAAAACATCTACTTTGACCGAAATCATCATCTTTGGTTGCAAACTTCCAGTTTCCACCAACTTTGACCATAAACATCTACTTTGACCGAAATCATCATCTTTGGTTGCAAACTTCCAGTTTCCACCAACTTTGACCAAAAACATCAACTTTGACCGAAATCATCATCTTTGGTTGCAAACTTCCAGTTTCCACCAACTTTGACCAAAAACATCAACTTTGACCGAAATCATCATCTCTGGTAGCAAACTTCCAGTTTCCACCAACTTTGACCAAAAACATCAACTTTGACCGAAATCATCATCTTTGGTTGCAAACTTCCAGTTTCCACCAACTTTGACCAAAAACATCAACTTTGACCGAAATCATTATCTTTGGTTGCAAACCTCGAGTTTCCACCAACTTTGACCAAAATCATCTACTTTGACCGAAAACATCAACTTTGGTCGCAAACTTCCAGTTTCCACCAACTTTGACCAAAAACATCAACTTTGACCGAAATCATCATCTTTGGTTGCAAACTTCCAGTTTCCACCAACTTTGACCAAAAACATCTACTTTGACCGAAATCATCATCTTTCGTTGCAAACTTCCAGTTTCCAAAAACTTTGACCAAAAACATCTACTTTGACCGAAATCATCCGGCCGTATCGGGGAAATCGATCGTTCCGCAAAGGTCGCCGCGGTGCACTCATTTACACTCATTTCAACTCACGGAACCACTCAATTACACTCATTCAAACTAAAGCGCCTACTAGATTGAAGCAAACGCAATATGTTTGAAAACAAGTGTTATACAGGGCGACGACCGTTCCCATTTGCATGGAAAGAAATCCGCGACTTTTTGAGCAGCGGATTCGGGGTGCATTTTGCTTATGGTTGTGTTTAAATATTTCTACTGATGTTATAGAACATGAATGTTGTTGCAAGCTTTATGGATATTCAAAATTAAGCAAAAATATGTTTTAATTGCGAATTTTTACATGTTTTACTTAAACCCACGAAACTAAATTTCATATTTTATGTAGCTTGAGAACAATAAACAGGTTTTTCAGTACGCTTTTCAGTACGCAAATGACATAAAAAGGTATATCAATTCACAACGAAACTGCATTTCAACTCAGTGCATAACTGTTTGTTCAAATACTCTCAGATAGCTGTGCTACAACATGAGTTACACCGCGCGACGACCTTTGCGGAACGATCGATTTCCCCGATACGGCCGATCATCTTTGGTTGCAAACTTCCAGTTTCCACCAACTTTGACCAAAAACATTTACTTTGACCGAAATCATCATCTTTGGTTGCAAACTTCCAGTTTCCACCAACTTAGACCAAAAACATCTACTTTGACCGAAATCATCATCTTTGGTTGCAAACTTCCAGTTTCCACCAACTTTGACCAAAAACATCTACTTTTACCGAAATCATCATCTTTGGTTGCAAACTTCCAGTTTCCACCAACTTTGACCAAAAACATCTACTTTGACCGAAATCATCTACTTTGACCGAAATCATCAACTTTGGTTGCAAACCTCGAGTTTCCACCAACTTTGACCAAAAACATCAACTTTAGTCGCAAACCTCGAGTTTCCACCAACTTTGACCAAAAACATCAACTTTAGTCGCAAACCTCGAGTTTCCACCAACTTTGACCAAAAACATCAACTTTGACCGAAATCATTATCTTTGGTTGCAAACTTCCAGTTTCCACCAACTTTGACCAAAAACATCAACTTTGACCGAAACCATCATCTTTGGTTGCAAACTTCCAGTTTCCACAAACTTTGACCAAAAAAATCTACTTTGACCGAAATCATCAACTTTAGTCGCAAACCTCGAGTTTCCATCAACTTTGACCAAAAACATCTACTTTGACCGAAATCATCATCTTTGGTTGCAAACTTCCAGTTTCCACCAACTTTGACCAAAAACATCTACTTTGACCGAAATCATCATCTTTGGTTGCAAACTTCCAGTTTCCACCA
Source organism: Anopheles funestus (assembly GCF_943734845.2). Taxonomy (NCBI): domain Eukaryota; kingdom Metazoa; phylum Arthropoda; class Insecta; order Diptera; family Culicidae; genus Anopheles; species Anopheles funestus. Next base: position 823 of record NW_026045083.1, on the reverse strand, counting down.
ACTTTGACCAAAAACATCTACTTTGACCGAAATCATCATCTTTGGTTGCAAACTTCCAGTTTCCACCAACTTTGACCAAAAACATCTACTTTGACCGAAATCATCATCTTTGGTTGCAAACTTCCAGTTTCCACCAACTTTGACCAAAAACATCAACTTTGACCGAAATCATCATCTTTGGTTGCAAACTTCCAGTTTCCACCAACTTTGACCAAAAACATCTACTTTGACCGAAATCATCATCTTTGGTTGCAAACTTCCAGTTTCCACCAACTTTGACCAAAAACATCTACTTTGACCGAAATCATCATCTTTGGTAGCAAACTTCCAGTTTCCACCAACTTTGACCAAAAAAATCAACTTTGACCGAAATCATCATCTTTGGTTGCAAACTTCCAGTCTCCTCCAACTTTGACCAAAAACATCTACTTTGACCGAAATCATCATCTTTGGTTGCAAACTTCCAGTTTCCACCAACTTTGACCAAAAACATCTACTTTGACCGATATCATCATCTTTGGTTGCAAACTTCCAGTTTCCACCAACTTTGACCAAAAACATCAACTTTGACCGAAATCATCATCTTTGGTTGCAAACTTCCAGTTTCCAAAAACTTTGACCAAAAACATCAACTTTGACCGAAATCATCATCTTTGGTAGCAAACTTCCAGTTTCCACCAACTTTGACCAAAAACATCAACTTTAGTCGCAAACCTCGAGTTTCCACCAACTTTGACCAAAAACATCAACTTTAGTCGCAAACCTGGAGTTTCCACCAACTTTGACCAAAAACATCAACTTTAGTCGCAAACCTCGAGTTTCC